>NC_059349.1:35586243-35891243 GCF_019703515.2 Myxocyprinus asiaticus
AGCTCGAGGTGCCACATCAAGGGGACTCGAGCCTCGTAGACGTGCTGAGTCCAGGGACATCGAAGCACTTACCTGGCTCCTGCTGCCCACAATAAGATTGGCCGAGGAGGGGGGAGGAGGAATCTCGTCCCCGTAGTCCACTGGAACCAATCCCGTGTGGGCGTGTTTGTGCCACAGCTGAGCGGGGGTTCCGCTGCTGGAGCGCCATACCTGCCAAAATGGGATGGTGGACGGTGGTCATGACGACAGCCGTGCGCACTGGATATGTGACCCAGGAGATGAGGGAACCATTCTTTTGTCAGGATTTTGGGTGCCGCAGCCTCCTGGGCATGCGGTGACAAAAGATTCTCCTCCCGGCCCTCCACCAGGGGATATAGTGGTCTGTCGACCAGCCCCAGAGAAGTGGGTCTCCTCGCCCCTGGGTCGCCCGTCTCAGGGGTGCATCAAAGCCTTCCTCGGGTTCTTAGCGGCTGGCCACGAGACGGGTGGCGTCTGCTTCCTGTGGAGGGCTCCAGGCTGCGGCAGAGCCGGTGTTGTTGCTGCAGGAGGATGCCCTTGGCGATGAGCAGACAGGGTGTGGGGTCTTAAGCCATGCCGGGACAGCATGTGTTGTAAGGCCTCCATCTGCTTCTTCACCACTGAGAACTGCTCAGCAAAGTCCTCAACGGCGTTGCCAAACAGGCCAACCTGGGAAATGGGGGCATCAAGGAACTGTGCCTTGTCCGCCTCTCCCATCTCGACCAAGTTGAGCCAAAGGTGGTGCTCCTGGACCACAAGGGTGGACATCGCCTGCCCGAGAGACCGCGCCATGACCTTCATCATCCGGAGAGCGAGGTCGGTCACCGAGCGCAGTTCCTGCATCGATCCCGGGTCAGAACTACCCTTGTACAGTTCTTTTAGCACCTTGGCTTGGTGTATTTGCAGGAGAGCCATGGCGTTCAGGGCGAAGGCGGCTTGTCCAGCGGCACCGCAGGCCACAGTCGTCAGGGACGACGTAAACCTACAGGCCCTGGACAGGAGCTTCGGGCGCTCGCGCCAGGTGGCTGCGCTCTGCAGACACAAATGCACCGCGAGCACCTTATCCACCTGGGGGATCAACGAATACCCCTTGGCCGCTCCACCATCGAAAGTAGTGAGAGTGGGGGAGCTGAAAGACCGGGACTGGGCAGTAAAAGGTGCCTCCCATTATCTTGTCAGCTCCTCATGCACTTCCGGGAAGAAAGAAACGGGGGCGGGGCGTGGCCGTGGGAGCTGCCCCGAGCCCAGGAACCAATCGTCGAGCCACGAGGGTTCAGGGGAGAGTGGAGGATTACACTCTAGCCCGATGCTTGTGGCCGCCCGGGAAAGCATGTCCGTCATTTCCGCGTCGGCGTGATACTGGGCGACTGTTCCCAAAGGAGGAAGCCCAGCCGAAGCCTCTACGTCAGACTGAAAGAGCCCGCTCTCCGATGCTGCGCTCGATAACTCATCGTCTTCCCGAGCGCCGAATGAGAAGTCGAACTCGCGCTGAGAGGAGCCGGCAGTCTCATGCGATAGCCCGATTGGGGCAAGCGAGCATGCTGGGGAATGGGAGGTCCGTGGGGGGATACCCGGCGGAGGTGGTCCCATTGATGTCCCCAAATCACCCCCAGTGCTTAACGACGTGGCCTCAAACCCGTAGGTAGAAGGACAGGTGCGTGGAGCCGCACCTGTCTTACGAAAGCAAGCCGCTATCGCAACGTTGCCATGGTCATGTTCTCGCAATGAGGACAAGACTCATCCAGGAACGATGTCTCCATGTGGGCAGTGTCCAGACACGTAAGACAGCAATCGTGGCCGTCAGAAGCGGAGAGATAATGACCGCAACCAGGAATAACACACAAACTGAAAGGCATCTATAAAAAGACGTTCCGTGTGTGTGCTGCTCTTTTTGTGAATGGAATATACTCTTTTAGAATATACTCTCTTATTTTCGCTCTGCCGAAGTGCCCAGGGGCGTTCTCTGCACTCCACGGGTGCAGAGGGGGAGAAGCTGCTGAAATGCGCCGTAAATCCAGCATTTTTAGGTGCGTCTTTGGAGAGAATTGAATTCAGTGCACTGAATACAACCGCTCGGCTCCGAAGAGAAAATCTTAATGAGTGGTTGCATACCAGCTCCTTTTATACCCATATGTCCGGGGGAGTGGCATGCAAATTCCAATCGCCAATTCTCATTGGCCTTTTTTTCAAAAAAGCAGAGGTGTTTGGGGCTAACAAGAGTGACCCCTAGTGTCACTACATCGACACAACGTCGAGTGAGTGACATATAGGGAACCATGTTTTCAAGTGGATGAATATTTGGCTCTGCCCTACCTGCCCATATAGACGAGCCTCTGCCAATAGTGTTCAAAAACAGAAATGAGAAGTGAACAAAACAGACATCCTTACCCTTAACAATGCCTAAACCTAACCAATTGGAGACCCTGTCTCCAGGTCCAAAGTCCAACACTCTATCAGGTGAGTTTAGCGGAAGCTAATCATGCTGGGATACGTGTGTAAATGTAGGTGAGTCTTTAATACAAGCGTTAAAATGTATAGATTTTCAAATGATGCATTAGTGTAAAAGTGTCTTGATATCATAGCAGTGTGTGAGTTATAGAGCGAAAAATAAGTGTTTATATAGACATAAACAGCCATAGTACATTTGATTTGTGTGAAAGTGAATTTACACTACCCCACAATGATTCCTACTTTATGGACATTTTTCACATGTTTGCGAAGCGGAAGTCATCATAATTGGCTAAACTTGAATGGCGGTGAATGGGGGACCACAGAAAATTTAATTTTTGCATACCTATTTGCTCCAACAGCAAAAGAAAAAAAATCAATTATTACGCTTTCACAGCTTTGCAAAAGAAGATTAAAATATGCAGCGCTGGATAACAGCATTAAGAAGAGAGAAACAGGTCACTCCCTCAGCAGCTGTGTTAGAAGCCTCATCACAGCTATGGTAACTGATTGTTTAAACTTATTCCAGGGTAATATAATACAAAGTAAAATGTTATATATTTACACAAAAATTTTTTAAATTGGACGTATAAAAAAGTTTGCTATATTTACGTTGTTAAAGAAGGTGGAAACACGTCATAACAGGTCTGTTAAAAGGGTCCATTGGAGAGAAGAAGCAGCGTGGCACTGAAAATCGTGGGTCTTTCATGTGGAGAAAGGGAATCTGATCTCCGCTATATTTCAGTGTGATACAATAAATAGCAAAAATAAAATGAGAACATACAATTTTGTTAATTTGATTAATGTTTTTGTTTGAGATCTATTCATTTTTAATCCACATAGTGCTGACACTGTTCCTTAATAATAATAATTATTAGCTCTTATAAACACAAGAATATCCATAAGAAATACTTTGGTGATGTGGGCATGGCCGAGCGACGTCTGTGGAGAGTGAGCCCGGGAGAAGGAGAATGGTAACGATTGACACCTGTGGGGTATGATCTCTAACAGTTGTTCTGTGTTTCATTGAGAACTGGAGGGGGATAAAAAGGGTGTCCAGACTGCAGGAGGGGAGAGAGATGCACAACGCTGACTGTGTGCTCATGCATTTTATATTGTGCTGAAAAGCAGTTTGTTGATTGATGCTGAAAAGTGTAGAAATAAAATTTACGTTGGATTGTTCACCCAGCTTCCTCCTTGAAGAAGGCCAGAGACTTTGTCACAAATACAGTAGATGGACATAAAAGCATGCAGGTAAGATTATAATGATTATTAATCACTCAAACCCTTTTTTGTTCATTGTGTAAATGGAGCCACCGACTGTTCGCAATTTAACGAGTAGCGTCTTGGTCCTACAGTGTGAACTGTGTTTCTTTTCTTTTATATTTAACCATTAAACGTACATGTCACTTAGCATGTGAAAACATTCAAAGGTGCACTCGGTAATTTTTTCCTCATTAAAAAAGTTTAACTCCTAAAGACATTAACAGTAATTTTGCAATATATGTAGGAAATCATGACCACTCACATTGAAATGAAGACTCCAGTCATATCAGTAACCTTATAAAAGCTGTTTTATTGTACATGGAGAGGGTCCACACATGGGGGCTGCCATTTTAGAATCACATGACCAGCCAAATAATACTCGCTAAATCTTAGGAACCGTCCTGTTATTTGACACTGTCGCACACTGATTAAAGAAATCGTGGCTATCTGTGAATACTACATTTCAATGACATCTGAAACTGAATACTATTGATTTTAAAAAAATGCAAACTGATAGGTGTCAGTGTACACTACCGTTCAAAGTTTACGGTCACTTACTCATTCTTTATTTTTTTCACATTTTAGAATAATAGTAAAGTCATCACAACTATGGAATAATAGAAATGGAAATATGGGAAGTATGTTATGACTAATAACATCCAAAATAAATCAAAACTATGTTATATTTTAGCATCTTCAAAGTGGCCACCTTTTGCCTAGATTTTGCAGAAATGTACTCTTGGCATTTTCTCAACCAACTTCTTAAGGTATCACCTTAAGATGCTTTTTAAACATTATTGAAGGAGTTCCCATCTATATGCTGGGCACACAGTGGCTGCTTTTCTTAATTATTCGGTCCATTTCAAAAAACTTTTTTATTGATTTTTTTTATAAAATTTTAGTTTTGTAATTAAATATATTCATATGTTGGCACAATTATATTTTTATCTAAAAAACTAATTTAAAAAATGTAAGCACACGCTTCAGATCAAAAGGTTTTTAAGATCATGAGAAACTTTTCAGGCAAGTGACCCCAAACTTTTGAACGGTAGTGTATGTCCAAGATAACACAAAGATAAAAGTTACTGAGTGTACCTTTAAGAACTGATGAAGCGCCATCGTCACCACCATGTTTGTAGTTTTTCACATTTCACAGTTGTAGCTCTGAAGCGAACCAACAAACTCCTCTTCCGGCAAGCAAGGGATTGCGGGCAATATTAGCAGAAAAAGTGTGCACAGATCCATACTTCGCAAATCTACTGGAAATAGTAGACCAGTGGTTCTCAACCTTTTATTGATGCACGCCCCCTACTTAATTCCCAGCCGAGTCTACGACATTTGTGATGCAATGAAAAAATATAAATAAATAACAAAACAGAAATGAATGAACACATCTCTGTCTGCATGCAGCTGTATTAGCCCCTGAAATCGTAGACATAGCCAGAGTTGATTCACTGTTTTTAAGAAAACACACACACACACACACACACACACACACACACATACGCACGTGCACAGGCACACTCGTCAGTCCACCAATACATTTGAATGTTACTACAGAGATTACTGTATAACATCGACTACCGTGGTGGCTGGCACAACGAAAACATAAAGAGTGGTATGTATCCAATGTAATAGAAACTAAACTAGGCGGTTTCACATGACACGGGACCTGACAACTGGTAAAATTGCATGTGCCAGATTGTGCTCGCATTGCGGTTTCATCGTGGTTAAAAACTTAAAATCAAGAACTTCATTGAGTCAAGTCACCCACATCATGTCTCTCACAGTTTACTAAAAACAGCATATCAAAATAAAAATGCATAAAAATAGTATTAATATTGGATATTAAGTCTTTTTAGGCATAACTTATCTACACATGTAGTCTTCTGTAGTCTCTTGTGGTCCACGCAGTGTTGTCATCTTGAACTGTTCCATAATAGCTTGATGAATTAACTGTAACTTTTTAAATAGTCGGGGAAAAATGTTATTGCTGAAGCAGACAGCAACTCTGAACAGATAAACAGCACCTATTTATTACTGATTGACTATTTTCAAAGCATTGACGAGCTGCTTAAAATACATTGGTCCACCATGTTGGTTGGAATTTAAAGATTTCAGACTGATTGCAGACCAGTGCAGCTGCCGCTCAAGCAAATATAAATTAATATCATGTTTTTTTATCATCTGCTGCGAGACATACATGGACGCATCAAGGGTTTAGGTACACGAGCAGCATGCAGAACTGCCCTGCATTTTATGGTTACCCGCAAATTAACTAGAAAATCACGTCCGTGACGACATGGCCCTAATATTAGCAGTGGGCTTTTCCAGTGTTTTTGGATGTAGCATTTGCAGTCAAATCGTGAGAGGTAACTTTTCAGTGAGTGCTAATTACTACTGTGTTGACTCATTTGTATGTACTGTATTTTCCCAAATCAATCAGCAGATAGAGAAAAAAGATTCAGAAAGAAATCTCAGTATAGACTATTATTTCTTTAGACGGGGATAATTTTTAATAAAACAAAATTAAATTGAATTGACGAATTGAAAATGAAGTAGAAATAAAAGCTAAATTAAAATTCAAAACATAATAACCTTGGTTGCAATGACTAATGCAGCTTTCACTTTATTTAGTCTATGTTTGAGTGGAGGGGAAAAAGCAACAAATAAATGAAATGTCAGCAGAATGCAATAAGAAGTGTGTTGAAGGACAGTTTTGTCTTAATACACCTAAAGCATATGCTTTCATTCTGAAACCACTTTGAAGTTTGTTTAGCAGGATACTAATCATAAAATGTATACATGAAATGCAACAGAGGTGTTCCCTATCTGTCACTCACTTTACGTTGTGTCGATGTAGTGACACTAGGGGTCACTCTTGGCAGCCCCAAACACCTCTGATCTTTTTTTAAAAGGCCAATGCGAATTGGCGAGTGGAATTTGCATGCCACTCCCCCGGACATATGGGTATAAAAGGAGCTGGTATGCAACCACTCATTCAGATTTTCTCTTCGGAGCCGAGCGGTTTTATTAATTGAGCTGAATTCATCCGGCGAGTTCATTCACCTCTCTCTGCTGGATCTTACGGCGCATTTCAGCGGCTTCTCCCCCTCTGCGTCTGTGGTTTGCAGAGAACGCCCCTGGGCGCTTCGGCAGACCATTTAAAAGAGTATATTCTAATAGAGTATATTTTCTTTCTGAAAGAGCAGCACACACGGAACGTCTTTTTAAAAGATGCCTTTCCGTTTGTGTGTTATTCCTGGTTGCGGTCGTCATCTCTCCACTTCCGATGGTCATGATCGCTGTCTTACGTGTCTGGGCGCTGCCCACACGGAGACATCGTTCGTGGATGGATCATGTCCTCATTGCGAGAACATGACTATCGTGGCTTGCATCCGAAAGAAAGCAAGCCACCCCAGCGGCTCCCCGCCTCGGTCCTTCTACCTACGGGTATGAGGCCGTGCCGGTTAGCACTGGGGGCAATTTGGGGACCTCAATGGGACCACCTCCGCTGGGTATCCCCACACGGACCTCCCATTCCCCAGCACGCTCGCTTGCCCCGGTCGCACGCTCGGACAAGATCGCCGGCTCATCTCAGGTTGAGTTCGACCCCTCGTTCAGAGCCCAGGAAGAGGATGAGTTATCGAGCGCAGCATCGGAGAGTGGGCTCATCCAGTCAGATGCAGAGGCTTCGACTGGGATTCCTCTTTCGGGAATGGTCGCCCAGTCCCAGGCTGACACGGAAATGATGGACATGCTTTCCCGGGTGGCCGCGAGTGTCGGGCTAGAGTGGAATCCTCCACTCTCCCCGGAACCTTCGCAGCTCAATGATTGGTTCCTGGGCCCCCGTTCCTTTCTTCCCGGAAGTGTATGAGGAGCTGACAAGATCGTGGGAGGCACCTTTTATTGCCCGGTCCTGATCTTTCAGCTCCCCCGCTCTCACTACCCTCGAGTGGCCACTTATGTCCGCAGAGCACCGGTGATCCACCAGGTGGATAAGGCGCTCGTGGTGCACTTATGTCTGCAGAGTGCCACCAACTGGAACGGGTGCCAGAAACTCCAGTCCAGGGCCTCTAGGTTTACGTCGTCCCTGACGGCTAAGGCTCTCCAGTATACCTTTTTATATATAAAAGAACTGCACAAGGGTAGTTCTGACCTGGGATTGATGCAGGAACTGCGCTCGGTGACTGACCTCGCTCTCCGGGCAGATGATGTCCACCCTCGTGGTCCAGGAGTGCCACCTTTGGCTCAACTTGGTTGAGATGCGAGAGGCTGACAAGGCACGGTTCCTTGATGCCCCCATCTCCCATGTTGGCCTATTTGGCGACACCCACCGACGTAGACACTTAGGGCTCCCAGTCAGTTAACAAATTCCACTCTTTTTGGGGAGAAAAGAGAAGGAAAAGAGGCCTCGGCTGGGCTAGCCTGTCCACCTATTCATTGGGCAGTCAACTTCTTCCTGAAGGACTGTTCGACACTCATAAAGAACGTTGGGGGAGGTTACGTGACGGCCTGGTGCGCTGGCTACGAGGCACACAGCAGTCTGCCTGTCACACACCGCCACTTCACGTAACACAGTTCAGTTAGTTGTGGCATTTTGTATAGGGACCCCTAGTGTCACTACATCGACACAACGTCGAGTGAGTGACAGATAGGGAACGTCATGGTTACTTTCGTAACCTCCGTTCCCTGATGGAGGGAACGAGACATTGTGTCCCTCTTGCCACAACACTGAACTACCTGCTGAAATTGCCGGGACCTTATCTCGGCTCCTCAGCACAAAACCTGAATGAGTGGTTGCATACCAGCTCCTTTTATACCCGTATGTCTGGGGGAGTGGCATGCAAATTCCACTCGCCAATTCTCATTGGCCTTTTAAAAAAAGATCAGATGTGTTTGGGGCTCCCAAGAGTGACCCCTTGTGTCACTACCTCGACACAACATCTCGTTCCCTCCATCAGGGAACAGAGGTTACGAAAGTAACCATGACGTTTTTGTTACATTTATATTGACATTTATATTTCTTCTCAGTTGTTAAGTTTAAAATAAGCTTAAATATTGATGTTGAGTTTACGGTTACAATTTAAATTCAGATTCATAAACAGATTCATTCGGACTCGGCCTGTTATGGACTCAGTCTTGAGTCTGACTCGGCCCCTTTTGGACTCTGACTCAACTCGGACTCGATTGTTTAAAGACTCGGACTTGACTCGGACTCGACTAAGGTGGACTCGAATCCAACACTATCAGGAATGTAAGACCAAACCTTGTGTTTCTTGAATTCAAGCAGATGGAGGGCTGTATCTGGGGCCTATAAAATGAAAATGTGAAGACAGAAACTAATAATAAAAGTGACATTGATAATATATTTTACAGTTGCCTTTTTGAAAATTTTTATTCATTCATTATTTATTTTTTTTTTTTTATAGTTTTAACAATGGTATTTGTAACAAGACCATAGTAAACACATGAAAGCATGGATCTTCACTACCATGGTTAGATGTAACATGATTTCTATAAAACAAACTATGGCATTTTTGTAATTATAAACAGTAGACCTACTCTAAACACATGTAAAAACAATAAATACAAAATATAAATATGTATAAGTTGTAACAAAAATTAATTTTATTCCCTCACTCCCCTAATGTAGCCTATGATAAATTTAATAGAGCTGAAGTAGTGATATGATAATATTTATTATCAGTCTATTTCTACCTAAAGTACAGTTAGCATTACAATAGTAATTTCAAGGATGGTGATGTAGAATTCTGTGCCGAATTCAAATGGTTTCTACTTCTTGTGCCTTGCTTCTCACTGATTCTGGCAACACTGTGAGTTTAAGAGCTCGAGCTTTAAGAGCTTTGCACTCGCGCTGCTCTGTCCATTGAGCCGTATCCATCTTCAGAGCCATACAGGTACATTAGCCAAGGTTGTGTTTCTGCCTGTGCATTTGATGCTGCTAAACCAGATACTTCAGATGCGTCGCTAGATTTCAAAATCAGATGAACCATGGTACAAATACGTACCAACCCGTATAACTGAGAACCAACTGATATACTCCAAGTCTAGATAAACATTTTAATGCAAAGAGGAACTTGACAATAGATTTGATTATTATGTCTGATAAACGCCCCCCATTTGTAACCTAATGCCCCCCTCTCTACTAATTTGCTCTCAGCACCTCCTGGCATCCTTTGAATGCCCATTGAGAACCCTGTAGTAGACCATGCAGGCTATTTTGGAACCATTTTTTCTAAACATACTACCATTTGAGACATTCTAATTCTTATCTCATATACTATTTAGGGCGGACAGTGTACACATCGAGACACGTGTTCATTTCAGCTGGAAACTGCAGCAAAACATAGAAAGCGGCAAGTAAACTCAGTTTGCAAAAATTTAGTTATAGTAATGTTGATTTTATGAGACTAGGTTGCATAAATCTTACAATAAATATAGTATGCTGCCTTCACGTCAGAATTGTCGTATTTATAAGATGAGCACACATGAATGCCACCAAAATGTTGTAAGTTTTAAATTATGGATTTTGACTGTATAAGTGTGTGCACATTTTGTGTACTCTTGGTGATGTATAGCCATACAACTTGCCAGAGAATACTACTCATTTATTCTCTTTATGAGGCCGTAGGCTTGTGCGATTAAAATTACATTTCTCATCATTCTCGGCAGCGCAAGAATGATACATTACATAGAATGATAAATTATACCCTTAAATTAAAGAGTGTTTTCTAAATTACACAATAAAGCTCACCCTTTGCCCTTTTGTTGGATTAGCAGCCTGTTACTCCTCACAGGCTTACATATATTGCTTTCATTTTGACAGGTTTGAAATTCAGATTGCTTTGGTTACCTCCTCAGCATGTAGCCTGAGAATGTGGCAGCAACATCAAGAACTTGTTAACCTGTGATATTCAGTGTCCTTTCCATTTCGTCCACACTGACCTTGAATTACTTCCTTGTAGTCACTGAAATGATTCCACTGTAATGAATTCCGTCAACACACTGCAATGCAAAGACCTAATAACATTACAAAAAAGAACAATTAATTTAGCAGTTTGTGCAGTAGGTCTCAGTGGAAATCTGCCATGTAGAATGTGTTCGTTTTTATTAGATGGGGTTTGCATTATTATCACTTTTAGTGTTTTATAGTAACAAGACTACCATTGCAAACCTCCAGAGTAAACTCCTTTTAAAATAATTTATATTAATATAATTATAAAACTTTGAGTTCCCTATCTGTCACTCAATCGACATTGTGTCGATATAGTGACATTAGGGGTCACTCTTGGGAGCCCGAGACACCTCTGGTCTTTGATAAAAGGCCAATGAAAATTGGCGAGTGGTATTTGCATGCCACTTCCCCGGACATACGGGTATAAAAGGAGCTGGTATGCAACCACTCACTCAGATTTTCTCTTCGGAGCCAAACGGTCGATGTCTACTGAGCTGAATGTTCATTCACCTCTGCTGGATCTGACGGCGCATTTCAGCGGCTTCTCCCTCCTCTGCACTGGTGGGCGTTTCAACAGAAAAAAAGAGTATATTTTCCTGAAAGAGTATATTTCTCTAAAAGAGCTGCACTCACGGAACGTCTTTTTAAAGACGTGTCTTTTTAAAGATACCTTTCCGATTGTGTGTTATTCCTGGTTGCGGTCGTTACCTCTCAACTTCAGACAGTCATGATCGCTGTCATTCGTGTCTGGGCGCGACCCACATGGAGGCAGCGTTCGTGGATGGTTCATGTTCTCACTGCGAGAACATGACAATGGCAACGTTGCGGTTGTGGTTTGCTCCCTGCCTCGGTCCTTCTACCTACAGGTTTGAGGCCAGCGCGGCTAGCACTGGGGGCGATTTGGGGACCCCAATGGGACTGCCTCCGCCGGGTATCCCCCCATGGACCTCCCATTCCCCAGCACGCTCGTCTGCCCCGATCGGCTTCCGGATGAGTCCGCCGGCTCGTCTCACGGTGAGTTCGACCTCTTGTTCGGATTCTCCAGTCAGACGCAGAAGCCTCAGCTGGGCTCCCCCCTTCGAGGACGATTGCCCAGTCACAGGCTGATGCAGAGATGATGGACATACTTTCCCGGGCGGCCGCGAGAGTCGGGCTAGAGTGGAACCCTCCACTCTCCCCTGAATCCTCGCGGCTCGATGATTGGTTCCTGGGCTCACGGCGCCGCTCAAAGCAGCCATGCCCCCCTCCAGTGCCTTTCTTCCCGGAAGTGCATGAAGAGCTGACAAAATCGTTGGAGGCACCTTTTACTGCCTGGTCCCGATTTCTCAGTTCCCCCGCCCTCACTACCCTTGATGGCGGGGCGGCCAGGGGCTATACGGTGATTCCCCCGATAGATAAGGCGCTCGCGGTGCACCTATGCCTGCAGAGCGCCGCCACCTGGCGTGGACACCCAAAGCTCCCGTCCAAACCCTGTAGGTTCACGTCGTCCCTGACGGCCAAAGCCTACAATGCTGCTGAACAAGCCGCCTCTGCCCTGCATGCCATGGCTCTTCTGCAGGTCCACCAAGCCAAGGCTCTAAAAGAACTGGACGAGGGTAGTTCCGCCCCAGATCTGATGCAGGAACTGCGCTCGGCGACCGACCTCGCTTTCCGAATGACGAAGGTCACGGCGCGGACTCTCGGGCAGGCGATGTCCAGATTAGTGGTCCAGGAGTGCCACCTTTGGCTCAACCTGGTCGAGATGGGTGAGGCCGACAAGACACGGTTCCTTGCTGCCCCCATCTCCCAGGCTGGCCTATTTGGCGACACCGTCGAGGACTTTGCCTAGAAGTTCTTGATGGTGAAGCAGCAGACGGAGGCTATCTGGCATATCCTGCCCCGGCGCGGGTCAAGATCCCGCACCCCGTCTGCTCGTCGCCAAGGGCATCCCCCTGCGGTGAATGCACCGGCTCCACCGCAGCCCGCTGCCTGCCAAGAACCCAAGAAGGTCGTCAAAGCGCCCCTGAGATGGGCGACCCAGGATCAACAAAACCCACTGCATTGGAGCTGGTAGTAAGACCACTCCATCCCCTGGTGGAGGGCCAGGTGGAGAATCTTTTGTTGCCTTTTCATTTGATTTCGCCACATGCCCAAGTGGCTGTGGTACCCAACAGTTCAGCAAAAGAGCAGTTTCCTCCTTCCCTGGGTCACATACCTGGTGTGCACGGTCATCATCACGACCACCGTCCACATTTTATCCCTTGCAGGATTGGCGCTCCAGCGGCGGTCTCCCCGCCCCTACGCGCCCAGCTGTGGCACACATCCGCCCCGATGTGACAGTCTCCACGGGTTGCGAGAACAGGCCTCTTCCTCCCCCATCCCAGGCTGTACCGGGGGTGGTCACAAGGAGCCAAGTAAGTGCTTCGATGTCCCAAGACTCAGCATGGCCACGACATGGTGTGGCACCTTGAGCTCCGCCCCACTGCAAGGCCCCACCTGCCGGTATGTCTGATGACGTTGTCCCTTTGGTCCCCTTCATGCAGAACTTGGATGCGTGGCTTGTGCTTTCCAATCCGTCATGATGGCTGGTCCGGACCGTCCGACTCGGCTACGCGATTCAGTTCGCCAGGCTTCCGCCCAGGTTCAGCAGTATCCACTTCACCTTGGTGAAGGACAAAAACGCTGCTACCTTGTGCGCGGAGATTGCCACCCTGGAGGAACCAATTTCATCCCAGGTAGTGGCACGCAATACAAGCAGATAAGCCCGGGATAGCCGGCCGGGTGTATCGCTTGCACATAGCGCCTTTCACCTCCTCTGAGCTGAAGACGTGCGCCATTAAGTCCCAGTAGTGTTCACAAACTATGTTCCCTGGTTGACTTCCTCCGAGCCCTATGGCAGTCGAGTTTTCAGAGAGACTCGCTGCCGGCCCAGTACACGTGCTAACTAAGGGGTAGGTGCTCCGCATGTGGTGGTTCCCTGTAAGGTAACCCCACGTGATGTATATCTTCTGCTAATTCGTTTCCCTGTTGGCAAACTGCGTCTTCCTTGGGCAGAGCCCCCTCTGCCACAGTCTTCATGTTTGTAGTAACTCCTCCCCCGTTGGGTAGGATCTACCATGAGACTTCTCCACATGGTTGGCAAGACCATGTGATGTATTTTCCACTTAAATATCCCCCCCTCTCTCTGGGCAAGGTGTGGTCTCCGCGGTGTCCTCCCCTTGGGAGGGACACCCCCCGAATAGACCTGGCGGCCCAGTCGGATAATCCCCCTTGTTTTATAGGGAGTGGGAAAAAAGAAGGCAAAAAGAGGCCACGAATGGGCTAGCCTGTCTCTATCTTTTGGGTAGTCAACTTGTCCCCAAAGGGCCGTTCGACACTAACTATGTTGGGGGAGGTTACGTGTTGGCCTGGTGTGCTGGCTACGAGGCACACCTTTTGTCTGCCCGTCACACAGCCAGTTCACGTAACACAGTTCAGCCAGTTGCGGCGTTTTGTATAGGGACCCCTAGTGTCACTACATCGACACAACGTTGAGTGAGTGACAGATAGGGAACGTCCTGGTTACTTGCGTAACCTCCTTTCCCTGATGGAGGGAACGAGACGTAGTGTCCTTCCTGCCATAACGCTGAACTACCCGCTGAAATGACCTTGTCTCGGCTCCACAGCATAAAACCTGAATGAGTGGTTGCATACCAGCTCCTTTTATACCCGTATGTCTGGGGGATCGCCAATTTTCATTGGCCTTTTATCAAAGACCAGAGGTGTCTCGGGCTCCCAAGAGTGACCCCTAGTGTCACTACATCGACACAACGTCTCATTCCCTCCATCAGGGAACGGAGGTTACGCAAGTAACCAGGACGTTTGAAACGTTAAAACTTTTAAATGAATGGAATTGTGATTAAAGTATGATGCTGTAGGATTGCACCATTTTGTCCTGTAATTTTAAACCAAATTTCCATATTTTAAAGAGCTTTACAGTACACAAGAAAATTCTGTACTGTACAACAGAGATTATGTACATTTTATCGTATAACTACCCTAGAAGAAAGCAACTTCTAATATTGCTCGTCTCTGCAAAAGTTTTGCAATAGCTTTACCCTCAAAATTCTGTAGTTTTAATCAATATTCAACAGTTTCAGGACCAGCTCTGTGTTCCAATGATTTTAATTCTAGTTTGTGTAGTCAGAAAAATCTTCAGAACCTGCTGTCTTTTAATGTAAATGTTATAGTTTATTCTTATTATTTGAGACTGTTTATTAAAATGTTGAGCAATTTTTGTTTAATTTACAAAATGTATTTGATTTAAATATATGATGAATGTGTTACAGCTCACTTTATATTTTTGTTATGTTTGGGACAACACACAGGGCCTTTCTGTGTGCAGCTTGCATGTTCTTCCTGTGTTTCCTCCTGGTGTTCCGGTTTACCCCACAGTCCAAAAACATGCAGGCCAAGTGAATTGAAAACTCTAAATTGCCCATAGGTGTGAGTGAGAGAGTGAATGTGTCTGTCTTTGTTTTAGCCCTGTGATGGACTGGCCACATGTCCAGGATGTTTCCCAGTCTTCGGATCAAGATGGCTGGGATAGGCTACAGCACTACCCATGACCCTACATAAGCGGCTGTAGAAGATGGATGGATGGATGTTTGGGAGAACTATTCCTATTCTAACACTGAGTTAAAATTTGCAATGACTTCTCATACAAAGACATTTTCTAGTGATTTGAAATATATCTTTGACACCATTCTATTTTGAGATATACCTTTGACACCATTCTATTCTACAACATATGGCAAGCTAAAGGCCACCAACCAAAAAGAATAGGATTCAAACCCACACATGCAGAGGTCAATGGATTAGTAGTTCATGGCCTTAACCTTTCGGCCATCTCATATTGAATTGTAATTTATATGCCCTATGAAATCACAGTTTGTGATAAGTTCAAATGTTTTGGACCTTGAAAATATCTTGGAATGGTGAAGAAATAGTTGACTATTTCTTCTTCTTCTATAATTGTAGTTGTAGACTACTATAGAAATGGGTATACCTATAGACTACAGTACATGTAAACTTATAAACCCATTAAAGGGATAGTTCACCCAAAAATGAAAATTCTATCATCATTTACTCATCCTCATGCCATCACAGATGTGTATGACTTTCTTTCTTCTGCCGAACACAAACAAAGATGTTTAGAAGAATATCTCAGCTCATTGGTCCTTACAAAGCAAGTGAATGTTGACCAGACTTTTGAAGCTCCAAAAATCACATCAAGGCACCATAAGAGTAATCCATACAACTCCAGTGGTTTAATCCATAGGTTTGAGTGAGAAACAGATAAATATTAAAGTCATTTTTGACCATAAATCTCCTCTTTCACTTTCAAAATGTGAAAGAATGTGAAAGTGAAAGTGGAGAGTTATAGGATAGTTTAGATTTATACAATCTATACGTTTATGTGACCTTTATGTGATTTTTGGAGTTTCAAAGAACTGGTCACCATACACTTGAATTGTAAGGACCAAAAGAGCTAAGATATTCATAAAAAAAATCTTCGTTTGCGTTCTGCAGAAGAAAGACAGTCATACACATCTGGGATGGCATGAGGGTGAGTAAATTATTAGATAATTTTCAATTTTGGGTGAACTATCCCTTTAAAATTGCATTCTACAGGCTCCAAACAATTACACAAAAACTTATGGGTTGCAATAGAATGTTCTATTCTTGCCTTGTTTCCTATGTGACCCCATTTTTCCTTTTTAAAAATGCTAAATGCTTAAGATACCCCTCTTTGTTTAAAATTATAAATTGCTAGGTGTTGCAGCTGGGCAGAAATGTAATTTGATGATTTAAGATGTATTTATGCAGGTTTTTATCTACATTAGTTTGATTATTTGAATGGAATGCCGAAATTTTCATTCTGAAATTTTATGGTAAATGTCCCACATAAGTGCTACATAAACTTTATTGAGTTTCACTGTGTTTTGGCAGTCATTAGAGGAGTTTTGCTTTGATGAAATTTTGAGAGCGAGCTTTGATGGTGGGTAGATGGCACACCAGACCGAAGTACAGGAGGATCCAGGTGAGCTGGGCTGCAGGATCAAAGGACCAATGATTTCATCACCGACTGTGAACACAACTTGCTCTGAAAACCAATGGCTGATCTGAAACACATGCAGATAAAAATGACTTGCCATATGCTGTTATCTCTCTTCAGGTAAACACTTCAAAAGAACTTGATTATCTGCACTTTTTCACATATATTATAATTTGCAGAAAATTCATATAGTTAGAAAGAAACAAAAGTCTCTTTATTTTATTTTTCATTTCTTTCAGTATCGAGCTCCTATTCTTTAAGTCATTGTTTTCTAAACTTTAAATAACAACTCTCTGATCAATGAAACTAGCATTTCAAAAGTATTTATGTCCAACACTATCAGAGATGCAATTTGTCGATGAGAATGGCCATATGTGATTTATGTGTCCAAGTTCTTTCCGTGAATGAAAGAAGACAGTGCCTGGGGTGGGCAGTGAGCATTTGACATACACTTTTTCATTTTCTCCAGATCCATTTAAGGATCACGATCACATGGACTTTAACCCATCAACTGAGCTGCACAGTGGAAGGAAAAGAATGACCTGAGTGAGAAGGCATTTAAGAAGGGCTTGTGGTCAAGTGCCCTGAAGCCCCTATAAATCCCCTAGAGTGGAGGATGGGCCAGGCTGGACTGATTGAGAAGAGAACTGAAAAGGAGAAGCTACAATGTCTTTGTAGATCAGGGATCTTACACTAAGGCCCCTTAAGTATTAATAGTTTATCCTTGAATCAGTCCATCAGATCAATTTGTACTTTCTATATTTAGGTTTTGCATTTAATGTTTAACAATGTCCATATCCATATTTATTCTGTGTTATTTTCAACTTGTTTTGACCCCGAAAAGTATTTAGACACTTAACTGACTTAATGTATGACATTTATTGCATTATATAACAGAATATTAAACCAAGTGGCATCCGTAAACAAATGATACTACACCTTTTCTCACTACTAACTTAATTTTTCCTAGTCATTTTTAGTCAATTACTTTTAACCAACCAGTCTCACTGTGATTTTTGTGAATGTATGAATTCAGTTCTCCTTAAAGGGATAGTTCACCTAAAAAGATTCTGTCATCATTTACTCACCCTCATGGCATCCCATGTGTGTATGACTTTCTTTCTTCTGCTGAACACAAACAGCATAAAATAAGGCAGCATAAAATAAACCATACAACTCCAGTAGTTAAATTCATGTTTTAGGAGTGATATTATAGGTGAGGGTGAGAAACAGATAAATATTTCTTGATTTTTTTTTTTAAATTTTTTTTACTACAAATCTCCACCTTTGACCAGCCCCAAACAGTAGGTGGCTGAATATGAAAGTGAAAATCACTTCCACATCAGAATGTAGAATTGAAAGTGAAAATGTAGATTTACAGTAAAAAAGGACTTAAATATTGGTCTCTTCAAAGTTCTGGCCACCATTCACTTGTATGGACCTACAGAGCTGAAATAGGCCTATTCTTGTAAATATCTTGATTTGTGTTTTGCAGAAGAAAGAAAGTCATACACATCTGGGATGGCAGAAGGGTGAGTAAATTATGCGAGGATTTTCATTTTTGGGTGAACTATCCCTTTAAGTTCTCTGTGCTTATATCCATCGAAACAGTTTGGGTACTCAATAACTGTGTATAGATAAAATTCATGGTAGTATAAACACATGTACATGTAACTGTTCAATTTGCACCTGATGGAGAACACCATCTGGCCACTGGCCCCCATGGAATTTTGAGTTTGAGACCCCTGTGGCAGACGAATATACTGCTAGAATGGTGTCACCCCATTCCAAAATCCATACATTAGAACTCCCAAACACTCTCAGAGGACTGCAAAAAATAATTTTCCTAATCGTTTGAATAAAAACAGCGATTGGTATTCTTACGGAATGAAACGTCTCTTCATCAGAGCAGAATGTGTACATAAAACAATGTATGAAACATTAACCACTTCAAACTAGTACATTTTGCTGATTAAACATTAACCACTGTGAATACATGTTGAGTTCAAATGAAATGAAAATCGTATCCAAACATGTCAAGTCACAATAATAAAATTGTACCCCAACATAAAATTTTAATGATGATAAAATTCTGATGCCATTCACGTCAGTCTGTTGATGCTGAAGTTTTCTCACTGACAACAATGCGCTTGCCGGATGCGTTAGAAACAAATAGGCTTGCACAAGAGGCAGTATTTGATGCACTGGGAGTGAGAAAGTGTTGTAAAATAGCATACATTTTCTTTAAAATTGTGTAAAATCATAAGTTTATTTGTTCTTTCTCCACTGGCAAATTGTTTTTTCTAGTTTCAAAGGAATAGGATTTTTTTTTTAAAGGAATTTTTTAATTTATTTCACTCCTGTTGACCACACTAAATCCAATATAGTGGCGACCTGGATAACGTTGGTGACGTTTTAAGTTTGGTTACAAGACACCCAGTTCCAGTCAAAAAAAAAAAAACTATTTTGCCTGTGGGGGAAAGAAAAATAAACCCAATTAACCATATATTGTGTGAAAACAAGTGTTTTATTATCATACAAAATTTTGAACCACAAGCAAATTTATTTTGATATAAAGATGTTTAGATATTTAAAAATGGACCTCAATAAACATTTGACAAAAAAAAAAAAAAAAAAAAAAAAAAAAAAAACTATTTTCCAGTGGGTTAGGAAAAGTAAACATAAAAGACAATATACATATTTATATATATATATATATATATATATATATATATATATATATATATATATATATATAAAATATATATATTTTTTTCATATGTGCCTAGTCCCCTGAAATATATTTAAAAACAAAAACTTTCAGCTTAACCCTTCTGTTATCTTAGGATCATTTTGGACCGGGGCAGATAAATAATACATTATAAATACTGCAGTATTTATTTATTTATTTATTTATTTTTTACAGTTTAGAACTGTAGTTAGTAAATAAGTTTACTAACATGATTTTATATGATAGGGTACAATGGGGCTAAAAGCTCCCCAATGGTAAAAGACCTACTGAATATAATTTTCTCCTAAAACATTAGATGGCAGAAATAACTATTACGTCATCTTCCTAAACCCCTGTAACACTGCAACAAATTATTTGACATTAGTTGGAAGGAATGGATTTGTTGTAATGGACGTGCAAAGTGCGCCCATTTTGGCTGCTGGAAAAGGCAATAGAAAATAGGAAATAGGCATGTACTAAGATTGTTACACTAAAATGCACACTGTACAATCAGAATAAATTAGACATTGTTGTAATATGCCAAAAGTAATTGAAATAAACGTAAATTGAGACATCCTTGGCCAATGTTTGCCAAGTTTTAAAACTTAAAACCATCATTATACGCTTATACAAGCATATTTTTGTTAAGGGGGGTCTTTAGTACAATTGTACACTAATAAAGAATTTATGCATTTGAATGGGCTTAAATACAGGTCAAAAATGTCCCAAAGGACCAAAGGAATGTGCAGTTTCTTAAGACAACAGGAGAGTTAACTTTCAACTTGGTTCCTTGTTCAGTCATGTTGCTTGAGGAAACCAGAAAATAAATTTAGGACAGCGGAAGTCTTTAACTAAAGATTATAATGTAACTACTCATCAAGAAGAGATGGTGTATTGCCATATTTAAAATGTCTCTCTTTTTTGCAGGAATATTCAAATTGCACTTTGATAAGAGGCCAGGCTGAAACGCTTTAAAGAGTTTTATTCCTTTCCTCCAGCCTCTTCTTTAAATCAAGAGATTAATTGAAATTGCCCAAAGGCATTTCATTTCTCCATCTGTCTTTGCAATTGTGTTGAAACAGAGCTCTTTTCTTATTTAGTTGTTTGAATATTTCTATTTGAAAGGGATGAACGAATCAATCTAGATCTTATTACTTCTCTCCTGTGCTTTTGGAGAAGGAGATGTCTGACACGCTCCGGGGTGATGGGACGGTAAGGATTTCACTCTAAAATCTTGAATCACACTGTTCAAGACCTCGATTAAAGTCTTCCTTCTTACTTCTGGACCAATATAGGGCTGTGCACTCCCCCTTGAAATATATATGCCGGCTCATGTGAATACTGTGGAGAGCATTCCACCTTTATTAGAGCCTCTTTATTGACCACAGGCTTCAAGAACTCTACAATCTTAAGCCATATTTGTAACTTACTGAACTGAATGCTTAATAATGGATTATCCATTAATAAGATGCCGTCCCCGCCCTCTCTTTGGGTCAAGTGTGATTTTCCATCCAACTCAAGTGTTTAACTGTTGTGATATCTGTGTGTGTGCAGCCCTATTCAGATGGTAATTGTTAATGAGATGTAATTTAAGCATTCACATGCACTAGTCTGTGATTTTATTGCAGTCTGAATGTCTGTGTTTTTCTCTTACCACCCAGGAGAAAATTTCCGGCTGATTTACTAATTTAATTACTTACTTTTGACCCCATGTGTAATAATTTGATTTTCACCCAAATCATCATCTCTATGTTTACAAGGAGGAAATAATCCAAACATTGTTTTGAGAATCTTTTTGACCACTGCAAAGTGCCAAAGGGCTGCTATTTCACACTTTGGTTATGTTTGTTTATACAGAAATGTTCACACTAATTTTTATGATAAAATTATTTCTCGTATGCCAGCTTAATATGAAGAGTAAACTATAAGCAAGTCACTTGTAGGTTGATTTTGCGGCAGGACTATCTGTATTTTTTTTTACAATTTATTCTCAAAGAATGAACGTTACTAAATGCACGTAGCGCTTTTTAAGTTTTTCTGCAGTTTTCAGGTGAATTATCACTAGAGGCGCTAAAACAACTGTGCGTCTTTTGTCACTTTTACACAAATCACGAGTACAATGGCTTATGACTTTATCAGCACTTATATTTATTTCTTTTAATCACACACTGCTATGTAATGATATCAAAACTCTTTTACTCTAATGCATCATTTAAAAAACTCTTCATTTTAACACTTGTATTTCAGACCCACCTACATTTTCATACTTATTCCAACATGATTTTTTTGCGCTGAAGCTCACCTGATAGCGTGTTGGACTTGAGACTAGGAGCTTGAGGGTCAAGCCCAGTCAAGGATGCTCGAAACGAAAGTGCTATAGAAGCTTCACAAAATGATCGAATTTGCCTCAGGGTAAGGATGTCTGATTTCTTCACCTCTCAATTATCATTTGGAACACTATTGGTTAGGTTTAGGTGTTGGTTTAGGGTAAGGATGTCTGTTTTGTTAACCTCTCATTTATCTTTTAAGACATTATTGGTTATGTTTAGGTTAAAGTTTTAGGTTAGGGAGGTATGTTTTACTCAATAAAACCTCCATCTAAATTACACCGTACAAACCTTGTCTGATAACAACATAATTTCAGTCTCTTTTGGCTCCCCCGCTGGACATTTTACCAGGAAACTGCAGCCAACCGTGTAAAACTGCATGTAATTTTGGTTTGCAAAAATGATGCCATATTCACGTTAATTTCATGAGATCTGGCTTTTTTTTTTCTCCGATCAACAGAGGATGGGGGGAATATTCGGCAAAGCTGTTTAATAACAACGTTTATATTATGTTAATTCCGTTTGGTGGCACTAGTGCAGAAATTACACATTTCAGCTTTAACTCATTTGGTGTCATGATATTTTTTACCTAAGTAATATTAGCGACCGGAATTATATTAACATCTGGCAGTTTTTATTGCATTCTCTTTCGTCAGATACATGCAGTCTCTTGGTATCAAAGCACATTAAAGTATATTGGCTTTTCTTCACAAGTTGGGAGTACATCCACAACACCAGTTGATCCTCACTATGGCTTCTTTTGCCTTGGATCTGTGTCTCTGTATTGCTGGCTGGATTCCAGTGCTTTCAGGGGCCTTGGCTGGTGGTGAAGGTATGCTGGGTAGTGTCCTGCAGAGTGGGAGGTGCTGAAGTCACACCGAGCTGAGATCACACTGTAAATGCCAATGTTTATTAATCCCTCCTATCCGGGGGAGAGCACATGTCTGATTGCTAACACAGCAAGATATACCCATGCCACCACATTAAGACTGACATTAAAAAATGGAAGGAAACTGCCACAATCCTCCCATATCATGTCTCTGCAAAGAGAGTAGGTTACATTTAAAATGAATTTACAGCCCACACACCATCTATAATGTTGTAATTGGTTGGAATGTGTTAGTTCAAGGAGATGTGTGATCAATGAGTGTTGATTACTCATAATTGGAATTATTATTCATAGAGGTGGAATGAATTATGAGGACCTGACATGTCAACAACACTCACCACCTACAATTGTAGATGCATGTGGCATGTGTGTTTGTGTTAGTACTCTTTACAAAATGAGTCACATTTAAGGGAAGGTACACTTGCACTATATAAAAATAGTGAAACTTTCCTTAAACGTGACTTTTTTTCATGACAGTTGCCATTTCCTGTGTGGAATTCAGGGTGACACTTTTTGTTATATTTAGTCTCATTTTCTTTATTTCCTTTTTCAGATTTTTATTTAATTATTATTTTAGATTACTTCTTTAATTTACTTTTGTATGCCTCCTCCTGTAAGAAGTTTTATCGTGAGGAATATAATTTTCCCTGATATTTTGAGGTAAAAGAGATCACTGTACTATGAAATTGTACTGTTTTCAGAACTCAAAACTTCCTACCCAGTGAAAAAAAGCATTTACTGGAACAAAGCTGCAAGAATGGTCCCTGATCATTTCACTCCGACCTTAACAGTTTGAGCGGCATATTTCAGCAGATTGTTTTGTTGACCTGTCACAATGTAATGCAGGCTTTGCAGAGAGGCTGTTATTAAAGGATGAAACAGTTAAAACTATACTGAACTCAACAGCAGAAAGTGCAGCAAAGGCAAAAGCTCTATTTTAAAATAGTTTTAAAGTGGACCTCAATAAATAAATAAATCTAATATATATATATAATTTAAGAAATATTCCAGGTTCAATACAAGTTAATCGACGTTTACGGCATAATATATGGCATGATTACCACAATTATTATTATTATTATTTTTATTTTTATTTTTTACTTGTCCCTCCTTTTCATTTAAAAAAGGAAAAAATCAGGGTTACAGCTAGACACTTAAAATGGAGGTGAATGGGGCCAGTTTTTTGGAGGGTATAAAGGCAGAAATGTGAAGCTTATAATTTTATAAAATCACTAACATTAATTCTTCTGTTAAATGTGTGTATTGTTTGAGCTGTAAAATTGTTTAAATAGTTTTTACGGTCATCTTAGTATTTTCGGGTTTATAGTGAAACGTCGTCATGGCAACTACGTTGTAAAACTGGATATAACTTTCAACAGAAAATGTTAGTAGGTGATTTTACCACACTAAAATCATGTTAAATCATATAATATTTACATCTTGTGGCTATACTTTTGAAACAGTGCGTATTTTAAAGTTAATGGATTGGCCCCATTCACTTCAATTTTGCAGTAAGTGCCTCAGTCTAACCCAGATATTTGCTTATTTTAAAGAAAAGGAAGGACAAGTTGAAATACATTTGTATGGTAATTAATGTAATGTCACACATTAACTTGTACTGAACCCAGAATATTCCTTTAATAAAAATGTATTATATGACCCCTTTAAATTAGTTGTTTGTTACTTCATTAGTTTACTTTGCACTGTTATTTATTTAATATTTCACATATTTATTTACTTTCTTTTTTCAATGTTTTCTTTGTCCACAACTGAGATGCAAATGCTTTGGCAATACAAATGCAAAGTTATTTGTCATGTCAATAAAGCACACTAAATTGAAACTAAAAATGTATTTGTTTAACAGCTGAACAAGACATTATATATATATTAAACCACATCTAGCATGTATAGTTTCAGTGACACTGGGTGCTGCAGTTAAACATAAATAGGAATCAGTTCTTGGATTCAGTTATAGAATATGGAAGTTATAATTAAAAAAATAAATAAATAAATAAATAAATATCACCATGTAGGCAATTATTGAGGCTATTTCAGTAAGACATCTGGTGACGCAGATTAATTTAGTCACTGCTATTGTCATGGTGACCTTAAAATGCTCTTTTCTGCTCTCTAATCCTGTATCATTATATGTCTAGCTTCTCATTCAAGTTATAATGTTCAATTAACTGTAATATTTATGTTCATGACTACATGTGTAAAGGGTGTCAATGCAACCTGCACCATTTATCTCCTAATATAGGCGTGATTTTACTCAATTAGCTTAATTTGTAATTGTATTAAACCTTTTGAAGGTTAATACATTTAATCCATGAATCCTGTTTGTTTGATGGAGTTAGTTACAGTATATAATTTACATTCCTTGACAGATTTGATAAAATACACATCATAAGACAGAAAATCTGAACATCTCTTCTAATAATAATTAAAGGAGTACTTCAACCAAAAATTAAAATTATCGTCTGTGACTACAGAAAGTCTTCTGAAGTCATACTATTAGCTTTGTGTGAGGAACAGACCTAAATTCAAAACAGAAACATTATTATTTATTAATAATTAGTCATTATTCACATTATTCCAGTGAGGTGTTAATCGCTGCAACTGGATTTTTAGTCAATTAGTTGAACTTAAGAGCCAGATCACTTTGATTTGTGAACAAATCATTTAGACTGCTTTTATGAACTGAATCAAATGATTCTTTAAAAATATCAGACTCAATTTGATTACAAACCTCTCTCATGAACTGCCAAGGGGATGTATCGCAGATGTCAAGATTATCAGTAAATAACGTCTTAAATTTCTGTCTGTTCCTCACACAAAGCTATCATATGTCTTCAGAATACCTGGACTATAACACACAAGTCGCATGGACTATTATGATTTTCGCTATTATGATTTTTTGATGACTCAATTCATTCACTGTATGGAAATGAGCGACAAGTACATTCCTCAGATTTTCCCCTTTTTTGAGTTCCACATAAGAAGTCTTACAGGTCTGGAACAACATGAGAATTTTTATATTTGGGAGAACAATTCATTTAAAGCCTAATAACTTAAGTTCAATTCTGTGATTCTGTTGGCTATGACAAGTTTTATTTAACATCCCTATGGATTGACTGTAAAATGCTCAATTCCCTCTGTCAGCTCTGTGCTTCCCAGCTGGTCTAATCAATCTACACTTCACTCAACTACACTGCTCAAATGCTTCACTGCAGAAGAGCTCAGCATGACATTGACAGACTATCATTCTTTGCTCTGTCAGGTTACACTTCGTCAACCAACCCTGCATTCCTGTGCACGGTGAATCTGAGCTGAATGATTTAAGACTAATGTTTCCTGCGCCAAGTTATTACTGTGAGGATATGTGCCCTGGAATTTCATCCATCCCCTCAGACAGGAATCTCTAATGGAATTCTCATGTGTAACATTCCACAGAAATATCCCCTAGCAAAAACAGTCTATATTCTCCAAATCAGGCAGAATTTCTTTATCAGCCAGTCCTGTTAGGAATGAGACGTACATTTTCTTTTTTTTTTTCTTTTTTTTTTTCCATGCTTGAGGGAAAGATTAATTTAACCAAAGAGAGTGGCAAATGGATTTCAGATAGGAATGTATGCTTGAATCTGCATACACTGAGATTCTGATATTTACTGTATTGCATGGCTGGCTTCAGCTTCTGAAATTGACTGCTTTAAAGCAAGAGAAACTGACAGTGAGGAGTAAAAGAGAGAAAGAGGAAACCTGAGTTCTATGGGCTATGTCAGTTAGTTTCTCTTCCCAAATAAAAAGCCCACACATCCGGTAACTGATCCATATACCTCAAATGAGGACAAATATACTGCAAAATGTATTGTAATATGAATGCAAAAGCATGTGAAAAGCATGAATTACCATATATTTTAGATTGAAAGATTACACTCAACAATACGTGTACTTTTACAGTGAAATACTGTTAACATTATGTTTTTGTAAGTAAAACATGTGTGTCCCCTTATAATTTATAGTGAAAAAACGTCCATGTATCACGCATAATATTTGATTATACATTATTAAAATAGTTACAGTTTGTTTCTTCTTAATTTGTTATCAGTTATTTGGGGTGTTTTGCTAGGTTACATTTTATGTTGCTAAGTAAATGTTTACAGCAATATTATAGTGTCATGTGTGTTACCCTGATGGTGTTTTGTCTTTGTGTGGTTCCAAATTTTGATGAACTTTAAGTAGTCTATTTTACTACCTGTTTTATTATGGTGGTCATCAGTATATTTTAAACTATAAAACAGATATACATTTTTCAGGTAACATTATCACATTAACCAAAATGCCAACCCGTAATACCTGAAATGATGTAATTGTATTTTTACTGTAAATTTCTGGCAACCATAGCAGAAATTTTTTTTAACTGTAATTTCCACAGGATTTGTTTTTACAGTGTACGTCACCACTTAAAATGACTAACAATAATTTTGAAGGAGAAATGCAAAGCAGATTCTTGTATTTAAAAAAGATTACTTGACTTGTGTATAGGAGTTTTCTTGGATCTGGTGTTTGTTTACATGTTTTGTGCATCCTGTAGAAACACAGCATCATCATATGTCCCATCTGTCAGCGAACAGCCACCTGCCCTCAACAAGCTGCGCTCTCTCCAGGGTTTAGCTCTGTGCCGTCTGAGGCACATTTTGCTGACAGAGATCGCCTGCAGGTCCCCTACCCTCTTGATGGAAGTGAGCGCAGTCAGGAGGGCAGTCTTCAAAGAGAGTGCCTTAAGCTCAACTGACTCCAGGGGCTCAAAGGGAGCTCCCCGTAGACCCCAAAGGACTACAGAGAGGTCCCACGAGGGGATGAGGCACGGTCTAGAGGGATTAAACCTCCTAGCGCCTCTCAGGAACCTGATGATCAAGTCATGCTTCCCCAAATACTTACCATCTACTGCATCATGATGTGACGAAATGGCGGCTACATACACCTTCAAGGTGGAGGGGGACAGCCGCCCCTCCAGCCTCTCCTGCAGGAAGGAAAGTACCGATCCGACTGCGCATCTCTGGGGGTCTTCGCATCGGGAAGAACACCACTTAGCGAACAGACACCACTTCAAGGCATACAGGCGCCTCGTGGAGGAAGCCCTAGCCTGAGTGATCGTGTCTACCACCACTGGTGGTAGGTCACTTAGGTCTTCTGTGTCCTGTCCAAGGGCCAGATGTGGAGATTCCAGAGGTCTGGTCGCGGGTTCCAGATGGTGCACCGTTCCTGAGAAAGAAGGTCCTTCCCCAGGGGAATTCACTGGGGGGGGGCTGTTGCGAGAAGCGTGAGGTCCGAGAACCATGTCTGGGTGGGCCAGTAGGGTGCTACTAGGACAACCTACTCCTCGTCTTCACTGACCTTGCAAGTAGGCTCACTGGGGGAAATGCATATTTGCGTAGTCCCGGGGGCCAGCTGTGTGCCAGCGCGTCTATACCGAGGGGTGCCTCGGTCAGGGCATACCAAAGCGGGCAATGGGAGGATTCCCGGGAAGCAAACAGGTCTACCTGTGCTCGACCGAATCGACTCAAAATCAGCTGGACCACCTGGGGGTGGAATCTCCACTCTTCCCTGAGCATAACCTGTCGTGACAGCGCGTCCACTGTGGTGTTGAGGTCACACATGATGTGAGTGGCTCGTAGCGACCTTGAGGCACTGCTGACTCCAGAGGAGGAGATGGCGGTCGAGTTGTGACATGCAACGGGAGCATAGGCCGCCTTGGCAGTTGATGTACGCTACCGTCACTGTGTTGTCCATCTGGACCATTGCTTGGATCAACGACCAGAGGCTCCGCAGGGTGAGCAGTACTGCCAACAACTCGAGGCAGTTGATGTGCCAACGCAGCCTCAGGCCAGTCCAAGAGCCGGCGGCTGTGTGCCCGTTGTATTAGGCACCTCAGCCCATCTTGGAGGCATCCGTCGTAACCACGACGTGCCTGGAGACCTGCTCTAGGGGAACCCCTGCCCATAGAAATGCTAGGTCGGTCCAAGGGCTGAAGAGGCAGCGACAGATCAGCGTGACGACCATGCAATGTGTCCCGCGGTGCCATGCCCATCTCAGGACTCGAGTCTCATATGCATCAAACATATGGCCAATGCTGAGGATGCCATATGCCCCAGGAGCCTCTGAAAAAGTTACATTGGAACCACTGTCCTCCGTCTGAACGCCTTCAGACAGTTCAGCACCGACTGTGCACGTTCGTTCGTGAGGCGGCTGAGGTGCGTGAGCACCAGGTCCCTGTGCGCACACAACACATCCCGAGAGTCGTCGAGATAGTTGAGGATGCAGACGCCCCCTTCCCTTAGCAAGCTTCCCAGCAAGGGCTGCCTCTGCGACCTTCGTGAAGACACGAGGGGACAAGGACAGGCCGAAGGGGAGGACCTTGTACTGGTATGCCCGGCCTTCAAAAGCAAACCGCAGGAAGGGTTTGTTACGAGTAAAACCGAGACATGGAAGTATGCATACTTCAGGTCTACCGCCGCGAACCAATCTTGATGTTGGACGCTCGCTAGAATGCGTTTTTGCGTCAACATCTTGAAAGGGAGTCTGTGCAAAGCCTGGTTCAGTACTCACAGGTCCAATATTGGCCGCAACCCACCGCCTTTCTTCGGTACGATGAAGTAGGGGCTGTAAAACCCCTTCTTCATCTCGGCCGGAGGGACAGGCTCTATCGCACCCTTCCGTAGATGGGTAGCGATCTCCACACGCACCTGGGCGGGCGCATGGTAAACTGAATCACGTGGCCGAGTTGGACGGTCCGGGTCAGCCATCGCGACGGGTTGGAGAGCGCAAGCCAAGCGTCCAAACTCCGGGCGAGGGGGACCAAGGGGACAATCACGTCGGATGTAATGGCAAGTGGGGCCTCGCGGCGCGTCTATACCGAGAGGTGCCACAGTCAGGGCGTACAGAGCGGGCAGTGGGAGGATTCTTGGGAGGCAAACAGGTCTACCTGTGCCTGTCCGAATCGACTCCAGATCAGCTGGACACGCAGTGGTGGGGAGACTGCCGCTGGAGCGCCAATCCTGCAAGGGTAAAAATGTGGACGGTGGTCGTGATGACGGCCATGCACACTGGGTATGTGACCCAGGGAACGAGGAAACCGCTCTTTTGCTGAACTGTTGGGTACCACAGCCACTTGGGCATGTGGAGAAATCAACCACCCGGCCCTCCACCGGGGGATGGAGTGGTCTTCCTACCAGCTCCAAAGCAGTGGGTTTCGTCGACCCTGGGTCGCCCATCTTAGAAGCGCTTTGAAGCCTTTTGTGGGCTCTTGGTGGCCGGCCGTGAGATGGGTGGCCTCTGCTTCCTGCGGTGGGCTCCATGCTGGGGCCGGGCCAGAGGGGCGGGCTGCAGCGGAGCCGGTGCAGTCACCGCAGGGGGACGCCCTTGGCGACGAGCAGGCGGGGTACGGGATCTTGAGCCGTGCCAGGGCAGGATATGCCGGATAGCCTCCATCTGCTGCTTCACCGTTGAGAACTGCTGGGCAAAGTCCTCGACGGTGTTGCTGAATAGGCCAGCCTGGGAGATAGGGACAGCAAGGAACTGTGTATTGTCAGCCTCACCCATCTCGACCAGGTGGAGCCAAAGGTGGCGCTCCTGGACCACTAATGTGGACATCGCCCCCCGAGAGACCGCGCCGTGACCTTCATTGCCCGGAGAGCGATGTCGGTCACCGAGCACAGTTCCTGCATCAGATCTGGGGCGGAACTACCTTCGTGCAGTTCTTTTAGCACCTTGGCTTGGTGGACCTGCAGGAGATCCATGGCGTGCAGGGCAGAGGCGGCTTGTGCAGCAGCACTGTAGGCTTTGGCCGTCAGGGACGACGTGTACCTACAGGGCTTGGACGGGAGCTTTGGGCATCCGTGCCAAGTGGCGGCGCTCTGCGGGCATAGGTGCACCGCGAGCGCCTTATCCACTGGGGGAATCGCCGTATAGCCCCTGGCCGCCCCGCCATCGAGGGCTGTGAGGGCGGGGGAACTGAGAAATCGGGACCAGGCAGTAAAAGGAGCCTCCCACAATTTTGTCAGCTCCTCGTGCTCTTCTGGGAAGAAAGGCATTGGAGCAGGGCGTGCTGCTTTGAGCGGCGCAGCGAGCCCAGGAACCAATCATCAAGCCGTGAGGGTTCAGGGGAGAGCGGAGGGTTCCACTCTAGCCCGATGCTCGCAGCCGCCCGGGAAAGCATGTCCATCATTTACGCAACAGCCTGTGACTGGGCAATTGTCCCCGAAGGGGGGAGCCCAGCTGAGGCTTCTGCGTCCGACTGAACAAGCCCGCTCTCCGATGCTGCGCTTGAGAGCTCAACAGCTTCACGGGCTCCCAACAAGATGTCCCAGTGCTAGACGCACTGGCCTCATACCCGTAAGTAGAAGGACCGAGGTGGGGAGCCGCTGGGGTGGCTTGCTTTCTTATGAAAGCAAGCCACGACTGCAACGTTGCCATGGTCATGTTCTCACAGTGAGTACATGAACCATCCACGAATGCTGTCTCTGCATGGGTCGCGCCCAGACACGAAAGACAGCGATCATGGCCATCAGAAGCAGAGAGATAACGACCGCAACCAGGAATAATACACAAACAAAAAGGCGTCTTTAAAAAGACGTTCCGTGAGTGCCACTATTTTAGTTAGGAAATATACTCTTTTAGAATGTGCTCTTTTTTTTTTTTTTTTTTTGCTGAAGCACCCAGGGGCGTTTGCTGCACTCCACAGGTGCAGAAGGAGAGAAGCTGCTGAAATGCACTGTAGATCCAGCAGTTTGAGGTGAATAGTAGAGAGATTGAATTCAGTGCACTGAACGCAACCACTCGGCTACGAAGAGAAAATCTGAATGAGTGGTTGCGAGCCAGCTCCTTTTATACCCGTATGTTCGGGGGAGTGGCATGCAAATTCCACTCGCCAATTCCCATTAGCCTTTTTTCACAATCAGAGGTATTTGGGGCTCCTCTACATCGACACAATGTTGAGTGAGTGACAGATAGGGAACTCTCTATCCTCACCCATTCTATACCCAATTAGAGCCATGCTTCAAGTGTGAAAAGTGACAACATGCTCATCAAATACATGTCACTGTAACTGTAAATGATATTTGCCCCACTGGTAAGTGGATTGATAACACTTTACATTATGTTCTCTTTGATAACATTAGTAAGTATGCATTAGGTGTCATGAACATGAGCTTATTTTCAACAGAATTTACTTTACTTTAGTGATCTTGGTTAATGTTAATTTCATGTTCATGTTTGAGCTGTTCAGAGCGTATCAAATTGCAGAGTTAACAGGGAAAACAAGAGGCAGTGGAACATGCTTTTACATCAATGAAAGTTGGTGTGCAGATGTAACAATGTTAAAGAATATGTGCTGTCCAAATATGGAAGCATTCTTTATCAACTGTACGCCTTTCTACTCACAGCGGGAGTTTTCCTCATTTATTCTGGTGAGTGCTGTATTCCTCCACATGCGTGCGTGAATGCAGCGCTGCAACAGCTGGCTGCTCACAGACACAGAGCAACATCACCTGGACTCACGTATTATTATTCTGGGAGATTTTAATAAAACTAACCTCACCCGTGAACTGCCAAAATACAGACAGCACATTACATGCCCCACCAGAGACAGAATTACATTGGATCATTGCTACACAACAATAAAGAATGCATATCGCTCTGTCCCTAGAGCAGCTTTGGGACTCTCTGATCACTGTCTGGTTCAGCTTCTTCCAACCTACAGGCAGAAACTACAATCAGCTAAACCTGTAATAAAGACTGTAAAGATATGGATCAATGAAGCAGAGCTGGAACTACAAGCCTACTTTTTCTGCACTGATTGGAGTGTATTTGAGGCTGCAGACACCAATCTGGATGAGCTCACAGATACTGTGACATCATATATCAGTTTCTGTGAGGACATGTGCATTCCTACAAGGACTTATTTAACATACAACAATGACAAACCATGGTTTACAACAAAACTCAGGCAGCATCGTCAGGCAAAAGAGGATGCTTACAGAAGTGGGGATAAAATCTTGTACAATCAGGCCAGGAACACACTGAATAAGGAAATCAGAGTGGCTAAAAGAAGCTACTCTGATAAGCTGAAAAATAGATTTTCAGCTAACGACCCTGCATCAGTGTGGAGTGGCCTGAAAGAATTTACTAACTTCAAGACACCATCCCCCAACACTGTAGAGAACCAACAACTGACTGAAAACTTGAATGTGTTTTACTGTGGATTTGAAAGACCCAGTCTCACACCCCACACCTGCTCTGACCTTCACTTCACACAAACATCAACACCTCCTGCAACCCACCTCCTCCCCCCTCCTGCTACTCAACCTGCACTTAAGATCTATGAAGAGGAGGTGTGCTGTCACTTCCGGAAACAAAAGACAAGGAAAGCACAGGGCCTAGATGGTGTTTCACCCACTTGTCTTAAATCCTGTGCTAACCAGCTGGCCCCGATCTTCACACTGATCTTCAATAGATCACTGGAGCAGTGTGAAGTTCCATGCTGCTTTAAATGCTCCATCATCATTCCTGTCCCAAAGAAACCCAAAATCACAGGACTTAATGACTACAGACCTGTCGCTCTGACATCTTTGGTCATGAAATAGTTTTGAGAGACTGGTGTTGGCCCACCTGAAGAACATCACTGGACCCTTTCTAGATCCCCTTCAATTTGCTTATTGAGCAAACAGGTCTGTGGATGATGCAGTCAACATGGGATTGCATCATTTCCTGCAACATCTGGACAGACCAGGGACATATGCAAGGAACCTTTTTGTGGACTTCAGTTCGGCTTTCAACATTATCATCCCAGCTATTCTCTGGACTAAATTACACCAACTCTCTGTTCCCACGTCTATCTGTCAGTGGATCACCAGCTTTCCGACGGACAGGCAGCAGCTAGTGAGGCAGGGGAAATTCACTTCCAGCACATGTACAGTCAGCACTGGTGACCCCCAGGGATGTGTGCTCTCCGCACTACTCTTCTTCCTGTATACCAATGACTGCACCACCAAGGACCCCTCTGTCAAGCTCCTGAAGTTTGCAGATGACACTACTGTCATCTGCCTCATCCAAGATGACAATGAGTCTGTATATAGAAGCGAGGTTGACGGCTGGCTCACTGGTGCAGTCAAAACAACCTGGAGCTGAACATGCTCAAAACAGGGTAGATGATTGTGGACTTTAGGAGGAACACCCCAACATTGACCCTGCTCACCATTCTAAACAGCACTGTGGCAGCAGTGGAGTCATTCAGCTTCCTGGGCACTACCATCTCACAGGACCTGAAGTGGAAGACCCACATTGACTCCATTGTGAAAAAGGCCCAGCAGAGGTTGTACTTCCTTCACCAGCTGAGGAAGTTCAACCTGCCACAGGCGCTGCTGAACAGGTCTACTCAGTAGTCACTGAGTCTGTCCTCTGCACTTCAGTAACTGTCTGGTTTGGTGCAGCTCAGAACATCATAAGACTACAAAGGATAGTTCGGACTGCTGAGAGGATTATTGGTTGCCCCCTGCCCTCCCTTCAAGAACTGTACACTTCCAGAGTGAGGAAAAGGGCTGGAAAAATCACTCTGGACTCCACTCACCCAGCCCACTAACTTTTTGAACTGTTGCCTTCTCTAGTAGTCTAGTGTTTCTGAAATGGTGGGTTGCGACCCAAAAATGGGTTATAGACAAAACAATGCTAAGTGCAAATAATAAAATGCAACTAGCCATACAATTGTGAATATGACAGGAAAATACACAGGCCATTATGGTTGTGTGACCTCATGCCCTCAACCTTGAAAACCACGAACAAATCTATGGAAGGTAAAAGACATTTACTACATTAAATACATCTTCAATTGCAATGAGAATAAACATGGTTATAGCCATAAATAATGTGTTTTGTGCAGTCTATTATTGCCTACCGAAAACTAAGAAACCATCAGAATTCAAGAGATGTTTTGAAACCAATAATAAACCAATTAATACATTTGGTTTTAAGTTTTATTAAGGACATTTACCAATGTATTATGAACAATTTTGGTACAGTTTTGACTCACCACTTGAATCAACACCATACATTGTAAAGTCTGGGTTCCAATCTGAAGTAAAATTTGTTGCAAAAATCAGTCAAAGTGGCATGTGTGAGGTTATCGGCGCTAAGCAGTATTTAAGTACATCTGACAGTGCATATTTAAGTGTAACAGAAACAGCCGCTTCCTTGGCCTGAGTAATTTACAGCGTAATTCATTGCTTAAGTGGGCCTCTTACCTCCTTATTGACACACAGTGTTTGTTCGATGTGCTGAGAATGAACATATGTTCTGAGTGGACACCAGAGAAAATGAATGTTGAACTGGCAGAGCCTCACGCCACATCTCCTCAAACTGATTAACTTAATGGTTAACCGTTTGTCTTTTTCGTAAGCTTTTTCATTCAGTTTTGAAATGACCTTGAAACATCTCCAAGCAGAGGAGAGTCTGATACAATGAATGAAATAGGCTATTTTGCAAGAGGAGATTTCATTATCTTCTCAGCATTATGGAAATAGGAGTAAATAGCCGGCGGTGTAGGGGCTTGATGTTTTTTTAATATATTTGATGGGTTTGGAGAAAATGTTGAAACAAATTTAGCAACACAATCAACCCTGCTTCTCAAGACAATGTGATTAAATGAGATTGTGATCCAAAAATTATAGTTTTATAGAAAAAGAATGACATTTAAACAAAAACGTCTAGAGCCAAAAGTTATGAGTTCTGCTCATAAATTTGCTTGATTTGAAATAAAAAAAAAATGAAAAAAAGAAAATCTTTAAAAGCAAAACTTTAATTAACACATTTAATAAAGGTTGCATGGACATGCTTTAGAAAAATGTGTTGAACAATTACACATTGCAGTGTAATGGTGGATAGACATTATTTGTTTTCTCTCTAAAGAGCTAAGAACTCTTTTAGATGCCTTCATTCCATATAGTCCTTTAATCAAAATTTGAGTAACCAAAAACAGTAGCAATGAAACTCTAAAATTAGCACCCATTGCCCCTTCATGTCATGATATCTGGGCGTATTGTAGTGGCATCATTTTTGTAAAACTCTTAAATATACATTTAATTTGTGATAGACAGATATATCGGCCAAGCCAATTAATCAGCCTTTATTTGGCCATTTTGCGATTATCGCCATTGGTTGATAACCGTGTTCGCTTGGCTTATTAACAAAAAGAGTCAACTTCCCCTTGTGTCTGTTCCAGAATCTACTAATAGATTTGTCAATATATAGTCTTTTTTTTCTTTTTTCTTTTTTTCTTTTCAAGATTATTCAAATTTCTGTCAATATTGCATAAAAAATTTGTTTGTTTCACTTTAGAAATTTTGTGTACATCTGATTTGCTGTTGTTAATGTGTATTATGTTTATCGGCATTTGTATCAGACATCGGCCATCCTGCTCTCTAGATATCGGTATCGGCCATTGAAAAACGCATATCGGTTGACCACTACATTTAATTACTCTCAGTCTAAATATGCAATTCTACATAATGTCTACCTTTTGTTTCTGTGTTCTGAGCTTTCAGGTGGAACAGGATGGAAGTGGATCAATTTGGACACAGTCAAATATCCCTACACAGGGCCTACTTAACTAGCATTTTACAAGTTTATGTTTATAAGTTTGGCAATTTATCCTCACGGGTAAAATAATGCTAATTTATCTTTGTCGATGAGAAAGAAAACAACAAATCCATTGTTCTTAATAATGCAACTGTGTATATTATCAGAAAAACATACACTGTCTGACTGTGAGTTATTAGTTTTCATTAGCAATATACTAAAGATTACCAGCCTCTGGGGACTTAAAGAAGTGTGCAAATTTTGTCAGTGTTAGAATAGTTTTTCCTATTCCAGCCTAATATTCAGAGACAGCTATAAGCTATAGGTTGATTTCCCTGAAAAGTGTAAACACTGTGACTCTGTGGTAAACTGCTCTGTTTGTTTGAGAAAACAGCTTACTATCAATAACCTTAAAATAATTTACCATGATTACCAGTTTCCACAGATTTGACTCCTGTAAAATTATAATAAATTAATATGGGGGAGCTCTATTTCCGTGAGTGCGCAAAGCGCAGCGCAATGCATTACGACCATGCGCAACGTCTTTTCTGATTTTTGTGAGAGCACTAATTCTAAGCACAATTTTAGTGCCAGTGCAAATCACAAATGGGCGTGGATGGGAGTGTTTGTGCTACTGTGTGGGTGTAGGTGCGCAAACTGTGGGTGAACTATATGTAAATGAAGTGGCGCAAATCACAATTTGCTATTTTCCTAAGAAAGTCCAAAGTCCAAATTCAGTTCCTGCATTTGCAGTTTGGATATTTTACCAGCAGGTAGAAAAAAGGTTCTTGTCCAAAATCTAAAAGTATAGAACATCAAATTATGTCCCTTCAATTGCTGTTGAAGCCGTTTGTTGAACAATAAATTATGAGAGTTAAACTTTCTAGAGGACATAGTTAATTTTTTCCAATTATTATTATTATTTTTATTGTTATGTTTATATGTGTTATTATTCTTACAGGTGCATCTCAATAAATTAGAATGTTGTGGAAAAGTTCATTTATTTCAGTAATTCAACTCAAATTGTGAAACTCGTGTATTAAATAAATTCAATGCACACAGACTGAAGTAGTTTAAGTCTTTGGTTCTTTTAATTGTGATGATTTTGGCTCACATTTAACAAAAACCCACCAATTCACTATCTCAAAAAATTAGAATACATCATAAGACCAATAAAAAAAAACATTTTTAGTGAATTGTTGGCCTTCTGGAAAGTATGTTCATTTACTGTATATGTACTCAATACTTGGTAGGGGCTCCTTTTGCTTTAATTACTGCCTCAATTCGGCGTGGCATGGAGGTGATCAGTTTGTGGCACTGCCGAGGTGGTATGGAAGCCCAGGTTTCTTTGACAGTGGCCTTCAGCTCATCTGCATTTTTTGGTCTCTTGTTTCTCATTTTCCTCTTGACAATACCCCATAGATTCTCTATGGGGTTCAGGTCTGGTGAGTTTGCTGGCCAGTCAAGCCCACCAACACCATGGTCATTTTACCAACTTTTGGTGCTTTTTGCAGTGTGGGCAGGTGCCAAATCCTGCTGGAAAATGAAATCAGCATCTTTAAAAAGCAGGTCATCAGAAGGAAGCATGAAGTGCTCCAAAATTTCTTGGTAAACGGGTGCAGTGACTTTGGTTTTCAAAAAACACAATGGACCAACACCAGCAGATGACATTGCACCCCAAATCATCACAGGCTGTGGAAACTTAACACTGGACTTCAAGCAACTTGGGCTATGAGCTTCTCCACCCTTCCTCCAGACTCTAGGACCTTGGTTTCCAAATGAAATACAAAACTTGCTCTCATCTGAAAAGAGGATTTTGGACCACTGGGCAACAGTCCAGTTCTTCTCCTTAGCCCAGGTAAGACGCCTCTGACGTTGTCTGTGGTTCAGGAGTGGCTTAACAAGAGGAATACGACAACTGTAGCCAAATTCCTTGACATGTCTGTGTGTGGTGGCTCTTGATGCCTTGACCCCAGCCTCAGTCCATTCCTTGTGAAGTTCACCCAAATTCATGAATCGATTTTGCTTGACAATCCTCATAAGGCTGCGGTTCTCTCGGTTGGTTGTGCATCTTTTTCTTCCACACTTTTTCCTTCCACTCAACTTTCTGTTAACATGCTTGGATACAGCACTCTGTGAACAGCCAGCTTCTTTGGCAATGAATGTTTGTGGCTTACCCTCCTTGTGAAGGGTGTCAATGATTGTCTTCTGGACAACTGTCAGATCAGCAGTCTTCCCCATGATTGTGTAGCCTAGTGAACCAAACTGAGAGACCATATTGAAGGCTCAGGAAACCTTTGCAGGTGTTTTGAGTTGATTAGCTGATTGGCATGTCACCATATTCTAATTTGTTGAGATAGTGAATTGGTGGGTTTTTGTTAAATGTGAGCCAAAATCATCACAATTAAAAGAACCAAAGACTTAAACTACTTCAGTCTGTGTGCATTGAATTTATTTAATACACGAGTTTCACAATTTGAGTTGAATTACTGAAATAAATGAACTTTTCCACGACATTCTAATTTATTGAGATGCACCTGTATATATTTACAGTTGTATTTATGATTTAATTTTGACAAGTAATTTTCCACCAGTTGTAGTAAAGTGATTTTTAAGTAATTGCGAAAGGAGCCAGTGGAAGAAGTTGGAGAGAGTAAAATGTTCCACTTCATTATTTTTTATTATATTTTCATTTCATCTGAAGTGTAATTTGAATTTAGAAATATTTTTGGTTTAATTTTTTTGTGTTTCAATAAATGATTTTAATTTTTCAAAATCAAAATTGACAGGTAAAATTGAAGTACAAACACTGTTAATACTCGCCATGATTTGTGTGTCAGTAGATGAAAATGACTAATAATAATTATTTAATTTAACGGCGCATACATCCAAATATGGACGAGAATCACATTTACCATGCGCATAAAAGGAGCGTGTCGCTGTCATAGAAATATGCCTGACATTCATCAAGGACGCAGTTAATGCACAAAAGAATGTAATTTTCAATTCTTCTAATTCATTGCATACAGTCCATTTACACTACCAGCTTCTTATAAATGTGCTGTCTTTGTTTAAATTGTTGGTGCTTGAGGGAAAGGACTATATAATAGGATGCATACATTGAATAACCGGAGAAGAACCTCAGAATTAAATGGCACTTGGTCACTCTTTTTGCACGTTGCACAGGTGATTTCGCCAAAGCCACTTGTACCTGAAAATACCTAAATTTCATGGCCATGGCCATTGACTTTGCACTTATGACTAAAGGCATTGCCTTGTGCATAATGCTTGCGCTCTTAAAATAGGGCCCGTGATCTTCTTTAATTACTGTGAGGTGCTATCAGAATCTTCATTTTTGATGACAGTGGAGGCTTATACCACGTAACCACAAATTTATTCCAGTAACAATAACATGTATAGTTATGGTATTTTAATGGAAAGTCCTGGTTACTTTCGTAACCTCTGTTCCCTGATGGAGGGAACGAGATATTGTGTTGATGTAGTGACACTAGGGGTCGCTCTTGGGAGCCCCAGACACCTCTGATCTTTGAGAAAAGGCCAATGAGAACTGACGAGTGGAATTTGTATGCCACTCCCCGAGACATACCGGTATAAAAGGAGCTGGCTCGCAACCACTCATTCAGGTTTTGTGCTGAGGAGCCGAGACAAGGTCCTGGCCATTTCAGTGGGTAGTTCAGTGTTGTGGCAGGAGGGACACAATTTCTCGTTCCCTCCATCAGGGGACGAACCGGCACAACCCGGAGATTGAGGAACCTCGCGAAGGTGTCGGGTGTTGCCCAGCCCGCTGCTCTACCGATGTCTGCCAAAGAGGCGCCATTGGACGGGCCCAGGAGGCTGCCAAACTCCTGGTGGAGTATGCCCGAAGCCCCAAGGTAGGCGGCACGTCCTGGGTGTGGTATGCCAAAGCGATGGCATCAACGACCCAGTGGGCGATCCTCTTTTTGGAGACAGCACTCATTCCACTGTCCTCCGAAGCAGACAAAGCTGCTCAGGGCATCTAAAGCTCTGCGTGCGATCCAAGCAGATGTGCAAAGCATGCACCGGACACAGCAACGAAAAGGCTGAGTCTGCCTCCTCCTGAGGCAGCTTCGCTTGCAGGTTCACCACCTGATCCCTAAACGGGTCATGGAAACCTTGAGCATATAGCTCTGTCGGGGCCTCAGGACTATGTGAGAGTATTCTGGACCGAACTCCATGCACGTGTCCCTGACAGAGAACACCTGCAGGTCCCCTACCCTCTTGATGCACATGAGCTCAGTCAGGAGAGCAGTCTTCAAGAGACTGCCTTTAGCTCAACTGACTCCAGGGCTCAAACGGGGCTCCTCACAGAACCATGGAGAAATCCCATGAGGGAATGAGGTGCGGTATGGGAGGATTCAACCTCCTCGCGCCTCTAAGGAACCTGATGATCAGGTCGTGCTTCCCGAGAGACTTACCATCAACTGCATCGTGGTGTGCCGCTATAGCGGCAACATACACCTTCAAGGTGGAGGGGGACAGCCGCCCAAGGAAAGCACCGACCCAACTGCACATCTCTGGGGGCTCTTCGCATCGGGAAGAACACCACTTAGCAAACAGACACCACTTCAAGGCATGCATGTGCCTCGTAGTGTGCGCCCTAGCCTGAGTGATAGTGTCTACCACCGCAGGTGGTAGGCCAATTAGGTCTTCTGCGTCCCGTCCAAGGGCCAGACATGGAGATTCCAGAGGTCTGGTCATGGGTGCCAGATGGTGCCCCGTCCCTGAGAGAGGAGATCCCTCCTCAGGGGAATTCGCTGGTGGGGGGGCTGTAGCGAGGAGTGTGAGGTCTGAGAACCAAGTCTTGGTGGGCCAGTAGGGTGCTGCTAAGATGACCTGCTCCTCATCCTCCCTGACCTTGCAAGTAGGCTCAATGGGGGAAACGCATACTTGCGCAGCCCCGGGGCCAGCTGTGTGCCAGCGCATCTGTGCCGAGGAGAGCCTCAGTCAGGGCATACAGTGTGGGCAGTGGGGGGATTCCAGGAAGCGAACAGGTCTACCTGCACTTGACTGAATCGACTCCAATGATCCATTAGCTCCTCATGCACCTCCACGAAGAAAGGGACCGGGGTGGGGTGCGGCCATGAGTGGCACTCCAAGCCCAGGGACCAATCATCAAGCCACAAGGGTTCGGGGGGAGTGGAGGGTTCCACACTCGCAGCAGCCCAGGTAAGCATGGCCGCCAGCTCCGCGTCGGCCTGAGACTGGACGATTGCAACCAAAGGTGGGAGCCCAGTCGAGTCCTCGGCGCCAGACTGGACCAGCCCACTTTCCGATGCTGTGATCGAGAGCTCATCCAATTCGCGAGCGCCAAATGAGATCGCGAACTCACCCTGAGACGAGCCGGCGGTCTCATCCCAGAACTCGACTGGGGCAAACGAGCGTACTGGGGAATGGGAGGTCTGTGGGGGTTACCCAGTGGAGCGGCTCCCATTGGGGTCCTCAAATCGCCCCCAGTGCTAACCGACCATCATACCTGTAGGTAGAAGGACCGAGGCGGGGAGCCGCTGGGGTGGCTTTCCCTCTGACAAAGGAAAGACGCGACCGCAACGTTGCCATGGTCATGTTCTCGCAGTGAGGACGTGACCCATCCACGAATGCTGTCTCCGTGTGGGCGCCCAAGCATGTGAGACAGTGATCGTGGCCGTCGAAAGCGGAGCGGTAATGACTGCAACCAGGAATTAAACACAGATGGAAAGACATCTTTAAAAAGACGCTCTCTGTCAGTGCCACTCTTTTAGAGAAAATGTACTTTTTTATTTGCAAGAATATGTACTCTTTTAGGCTGTTGAAGCACCCAGGGGCATACTCTGCACTCAAAAGTGCACGAGAGGGAGAAACTGCTGTAATGCGTTGTAAATCCAACAGCTTTCTCAGAGATTAATGGAACGGCAGAGGGATTCAGCTTGCTGAACACAACCACTCGGCTCCGAAGAGAAAATATGAATGAGTGGTTGCGACACTCCTTTTATACCCGTATGTCCGGGGGAGTGGCATGCAAATTCCACTCGCCAATTCCCATTGGCCTTTTCTCAAAGATCAGAGGTGTCTGGGGCTCCCAAGAGTGACCCCTAGTGTCACTACATCGACACAACTTCAACTGAGTGACAGATAGGGAATAAACATTTCATGGGGGGGGGTTGTTCTCCTGCACACATGGGATGGACATGCTGCTTTATTTGTAAAAATGTTTGCAATATTCTGATTCTTCGCATAAATTACATTTGCAACTTGGATAGAAACATAGCTCATAGTACATTTTTGTAAGAGTAAATTTGAAATTTTTCATATTTCAAATCCAGGCTAGGAACAGCCACTTTAATGAAGCAGACTACTGGAGACAAGTGCACAAAACGTAAAGTATCAGGACAGCTAAACGTGGTGCTGTGTGTGTGAAATCAATTCCTTGAAGTATTTTGTCATACCGTATGTCATATACCTCCCTGGAAGGGGAAACATGTGCATAGAGACCCAGTAAAACATCATGTTCACTGTTTGTTTATCATGCTATTTAAATCAAGGAGTTTTGGCATGACCTTGGGTGTTTTCATGCTCATTTCTCACCTTACTGCCAGAGGCAGGGTTGGGCAGTAATGGAATACATGTAACAGGATTACATATTTAAAATACAAAATATAAGTAACTGTATTCCACTACTGTTACAATTTAAATAATTGGTAATAGAATACAGTTACATTCAAAAGTATTTTGATTACTGAAGAGATTACTTTGCATTTTATTGTCGTTTGTTTAATTTAATATTTAGTCCTTTCAGATGCATTTATCTGAAACATTTATTCATATAAATGATACAATCCAAAGAGTGTTTGAACAGCACTTTCTAGTTTGGAGCAGAAAAAATAGAAATAAACCTTGTGTAAATTGTCAGCTTTATGCTAAGCTAAAATGCTATTTCTAGCCATTTTACATGCATATGTTACCAGGCACGATCATATTTTTTTATCAAGAAAATTCATGTTGGATCATAATTTTGTTTTTTCTAGTAAGACCTTTGATTTTATTTTAGGGCAAAAATCGTATTCTTGATAATAACTTTTGTATTGTTTTCCTGTAAAAATATCTAAAAACCCTTAAAACAAGATCAGTTTGATTTATCTTGTTTTAGAAACAAAACTGCATAAGATATTTAGGTTTTTCAGAGAATATATTTTTAACATGTGTATTTTGTCTTACTGTACTGGCAGAGTTTTTCTTTTGTCAAAACAAGTGAAAACTTCTATCAGTGCTGAAGAAGTAATCCAAAGTATTTAGAATACGTTACTGACCTAATCTGTAGTGGAATACATTTCAAAAGTAACCCTCCCGACCCTGGCCAGAGGTTGCTTAATATTAACACCTCAAAGCAGGGGTTGCCAGCTTGATACATCCATTTGATGTATGGGGGGAAAGAGAAGGAGAACTGGGAGGCAATACGCTTTAGAGTCTTTTATTTTGACCAGACACATGGTGAGACACAAAAAAAGGCTTGCATTCATGAAAAGGCTTGACAAAGCCCACAGTATTGTAAGATAATAAGGGGGATCAACTCTGAAGATGTGAAGCACTGCAGAGACATGCAATGAGATTAATTATTCTGGAAGTGTACGATACAATCTTAATTATAATGTCAATGAAATGTGCTAAATCACTGGACTGCACAATGGAATTTTGAATAGAAATCTGGGCTTTTGCATACATGGTCTGATTATTGGATGTTTCAAATCTGTCTCATCTAGTATGTGAAGTTATAAACAAAATAAATGTAGGAAACAGTTCGATTGGTCATCTGCGAACACAAATGTTTGTGGTGACTTATCTGAAATTAAAGGGATAGTTAAAAATTTATATTTTTAATAATTTACACATCCTCATGTTGTTCAAACCTGTATGACTGTCTTTCGTCCATGGAACAAAAAAAGGAGATGTTTGGCAGAAAGACATTCTCGGTCACTAATCATTTTCATTGTATAGAAAACAGAAAAGATTAAATGAAACTGAATGGTGACTGAGGCTGTCAATCCCCAACATCTGCCTAACATCTCTTGTCGTATTCCATGGAAGAAAGAAAGTCATACAGGTGTGGAACAACATGAAGGTGAGGAAATGATGACATAACGATGACATCCCTTTAAGTTGAGAGCAACTGAATGATGAGATTTATCACTGTAAAGGAAAGTTTCACTGATAAAATTTTATTATTATTGTATATGTAACAAAAGCATTGGTGGAAATGTTCTTCGTCCAATGTTCTTGTTTTCACTCAGTTCAATTAAATGATATTCCATAAAAAGGTCTCTAAGATCTCTGCTCTTAACATTAAATGGTAATTGTTGGAGTGGAAATCCAATTATTTTGCTGATGTTCAACTTTAATGTTATGGTCAATTATATAACTAATTAGAAAACTAATCAGAACACGTTCTGACTGCTTTTATCATTCGGACTGAATTTCAATTGGATGGCTACATTCATTTCTGCTGTTTGAGATTTTTCAGTATTGAGATATCATATCTCGAGGCTACAATTGTAACTATGGAAATTTCATGTAAATGGACAGCCCTGTGCCCCCCATATGTGATTTTAATGAACATTAACAAATACAAAATTATCACAGTTAAAAATGGCCGAAGCCCACAAAATCTTCTACTGTTATTAATATGTTTTAAATTTAATAAGTGCTTAATTATTATGACCTTTTAAAACAAACACGTCATGGGTCAAACAATGTTTGGACCAATCATTGCTGAGTTCATTAATGTGTGAGAGTGTGGAGGGAAAGCACTGCTTTGTGTTGGGCCTCATGTGCACAGATAGGAGACAAAGGCAGGCCTACAAATAGTCATAAAGCCTGACTGAGGCCTGTAGGAACACTCAAAGCCAAACAGTGCCAAAATCAAACAATGGGAGTCCAAACAGACTTCAGATCCCATCATTCCTTGCTCACTTTACACCTAGGTGTGAAATTCTGAAGGATCGAACTCTCAACTCCTATTGGATGAAATGCACGATAGAACGCTTCCCTCAACCACAGTGTCATTGAGAGTATAAAACCCCGGAAATTCCTCTTAAGCCTTGCTTCCAGTAACAGCATTTGCTGCATCTATTTGCAGCCCTGCTGCTCCCAGGTGTAGTCTTGCTGCCCAAGGATGTAATGTATGTACCTGAACTTTGGCCATAAAATCTCCATCTCACTGGACGAGCCGAGATTCTCCGTGTTCCACCGAGCATGCTAACGGATCTGAAGGAGACCGCTGAGCAATCTGCATCTCACCCTTTTGCCTGCAGAAGTGAAGAAAGAAGATTTCTCTTCTTTCTTCAACCGACCAACCCGCCGAGAATCAGCTGCCGTACCGCCCACCGACAGAGTGAGGAAACAGCCTCCCGTCATCACCCGAGATTCGAGGAACCGAGTCAGAGTCAAACGACGGACGAACGCACATTCTACCCACGTCCTCACGTGACTCAAGTAAGAGGTTTATGTCTGGGCACAGATAGATTATTATAGTGTGCTATTCTTGTGTATCAAGGTTATTGCTTATACAGTTTATGGACCGCCGAGTCTGCTCATTGCTACTAATAATACTCAAGGTATTATTGCAACTGACTGTGTTTTTTCCTCCCATTTTTCTCCCAATTTGGAATGTCCAATTCCCAATGCACTCTAAGTCCTCGTGGTGGCATAGTGACTCGCCTCAATGCGGGTGGCGGAGGACGAATCTCAGCTGCCTCCGCGTCTGAGACCGTCAATCTGCGCATCTTATCACATGGCTCGTTGAGCGTGTTACCACGGAGACATAGCGTGTGTGGAGGCCCACGCCATCCACCGCAACATCTACGCATGACTCATCACTTGCCCCACCGAGAGCGAACCACATTATAGCAATCACGAGGAGGTTACCTCGTGTGACTCTACCCTCCCTAGCAACCGGGCCAATTTGGTTGCTTAGGAGACCTGGCTGGAGTCACTCAGCATACCCTTGGATTAGAACTCACAAACTCCAGGGTTGGTAGCCAGCATCTTTACCACTGAGCTACTCAGGCCCCGTAACTGACTGTTACCATGAATGAGATTTGCTGTGTTATCGTCCAAACATGTTGGGCTGTTTGTTCATTTTTGCCATTACAGGTGAGACCGGCACACTGAGTTTATCCATTAAAGAACCAACGACCACGGTGGATGGATTACGAGCCGTTCACCGCGTCTCTGAGTGATAAAACTAATGGTTGCCGTCTCTCCCACGATCACTAAACTGGCTTTGGTGCCGTCACCCTGTTCCCCCTCCCTCGCAATAACCGCACACACACATGACCCCTCACAAACATACCCACACACACATTTGGCAAACAGATAACTTGGCGATAGAACCCAGCTTTGTCCCTAAGTTATTGCACCAGCGGAGACACGTGTTAAACAGGCAGACGCCATTAACCAGTCTCTCTGCCTACATTCGCGGCCGGAAACCTCGTGTGATGCTCTCTCCACGAAAGCCACACCCACTATTTTGTCACACACACACACACACACACACACACACACACACACACACCTCTACCCTCCTCTCGTGTATTATAGGTTCATCTGTTACCATATCTAATCATGTTACTGTTTAGTTTGTAGTTGGACGTTGGAAGTTTAGCAACTGAACTGTAATGATTATTAATTGATATTACTGCATCAATAAACTTTGTTACACTTTAAAGAGAAGTATTTTGGTATTTTTCTGCATGCACCTGTGCCGAGGGCTGGCAGGGGATGTCAGTGCTTGGATTCATGCCTTCATTGTTCCCTTTTTGAATGTCGATGTTCTCCGGATGTCGAATTTCCTAAGAGAACAATCCTATATTGAGACTGCTATATTGTCAGGTTATTAGTCCCTGATTCCAGGGTGCCCTGGCAATATGAATTCTTATTAATATTCTATTGATTTTGATAATTGATAGTTATCTTTGATGATTGTTGATTTGAAAGATTAATAAGCTAATGTTGATTCTAATCAATGTTCTATTGATTTTAATCATTAATAATTATCTTTGATAATTATTAATTATTGCTAATAACCAAACCTGCTCCTGAAAGAAGCCCCAACATTTGTTTGCGTTCTTTTGTTTAAAACAGTCATCGAAGTAGGTATGGACATATGAAATTGGTTAAAAAGACCCCCCTCTAAAGTTGTAGATGCATCAGTTGACAGTGATGTGTCCAGCAATGAGGTAGCTAGCTATCATGATGCTACCGTTAACAGCTCAACATGCTCAGCCTCGGAATCATCACCATCAACAAGCACTACATATGCTAGCAGCCCTTATGAAGAGAAAGGCGCACCTCCAGATGACCTCGGCTCAAATACACTATGTCAGGTAATTTTAGCAAAGTATCCAGTGACATTATTTTCAGGAAAGAAGAGATCATTTTCTAGCAACTGGTTTAAGGGGAGAAATTGGATGGAGTACTCTGTAAAAGCAGATGCCTTGTTTTGCTTCACCTGTAGAAAATTTCACACAGGTGTGGACTCCGATCCAACTTTCACGACCAGGGGATTTCGGGACTAGAAACATGCTTTGGAAATGGACAAAGGACTGGAAAAGCACACTAGGTCAAAAGAGCATTGTGGATGGACAAGGAGTACAGAGCAGAAAAAGGTTTGGAGATATCTACGCTTTTAAACACAGATCAGCTTCAAAGAAATCGCTATTACCTCTCAAGCATAATTGATATGATCTAATTTCTCTGTGCCAGTCAGCTGCCACTTAGACGAGACCAAGATTCATTTAGTAGCATGTCGGATGGTGGCAGTGGTCTGTTTTTATCCCTCTTTGAGTATACTCTCAGGAAAGATCCTGAATTGAAAAAGGCAGAAAAAATCCCAGATAGTGCAACTTATACTAACCACAAAATCCAGAATCATGTCATTGAAATAATGAGCACTTTAGTTACAGAAGAAATTGTCAGAGAAGTAGGAGATGCATTTTATACAGTCAAAGTTGATGGAATCTGAGACCCAGCTGGGACCAAGAATGTCAGCATTGTGATTTGTTTTATTGATGACAACTTTGAGGTTAAAGAATGTCTTGTATCTGTCGCTACCACAGCTCATGGAGATGCTGCGACTGTGAATGAAAGGATAATTGCAGATCTTACAAAGGCCAGCCTTAACAATTATAGAATTATCAGCCAGATGTATGATGGGGCAGCATTAATGTGGGTGAAAACACAGAGGTGTGCAGAAACGTTTACAAGACAGACTGGTCTGAATAATTCCTTACACACACTGTTTGATTCACAAACTACATCTAGTGGTTGTCCATGCCTTGTCGACTGAAAGCACAATCCAAGACTTTTTCAGTGTTTGTGAATTACTTTACAAGTTCTTCAGAGCCCACGATAGCAGTCCATTACAAGGGCGAGAAGGTAAAACAATGAGCAAGAACTTGGACCATTATGCTGTTGAGGAAACAGTAGTAGACTGAACTGCGTCAGCTGTATTTTAGCACGGTTGATGCTGTGAGTGGGGAAATGGCTGCACGGTTCGGAGACAGCAGCAGCAAACTCATGCAGGCTCTCGCAGCCCTGGACCCTGCTAGTGAGTGTTTTCTGGACAGAACCAAACTAAAATCACTGCTGGACTTGACAGGTATGGAGCTTGTTGATAGCGAATACACTGTTGCTGAGCGATTCCTTCACACAGAAATGAATACTCTGCATGATAAGACATGGACAATCACAAACTTATCCAACCATTTGGCAAACTTTGGGAAAACATTGATGACAATGCCATCAGTTGTGACTGCTTTTAAACATGCATTGGCACTAGGAGCCTTAACAGCAATGTGCGAGAATTCATTCTCAACCTTGAAGCGGCTTTTCTCTGATCAGCGAAGAAGCATGTTGCACTCAAGGAAAGCCCACTTGATAAAACCGGATTTTGAGAAAGACCTGACAAAGAAATGCACAAATGAATGGAAAGAACATGTCCTGCGGAGGTTCAGTTCAGATAAATCCCAATGCCTCTAACTCTACTGACTGCAAGTTTTACTATTTTTATATACCTGTACATGCATTTAGGTTAAATTTCATTAGGCCTACTTTTTTTTTTTAATTTCTGAATGTTTACTTAAATTAATACTGCTGTTAGAAATTTTAAGAACAGTATTGTTAACTTTTTTCTTTGTTCAAATTTTATTACTGACTGTTTCCTTGTCTTGAGTAATTACTTGAGGACCTGAACAAATGTTACCTGATTAATGAATTAGTTATAGCCTATTAGTTTTGGTATTGAGATAGGTGTCATGAGTTGGTCTGCGGGAGAGCGGTAAGGATCGTCATCTGGGTTATGATTACTCTAACACCTGTCTCTGATTATAGTGATGGTGGAGGGAGACCTGAAAAGGCACACCAGGGAGTCAATAAGAGTAATCATAACCCAGGTGACGATCTTTACCGCTCTCCCTCTCCCGCAGACTGACATGACCAGGCCCCCCCATGCCACATCTTCTAAAACTTCTAATTAAATACTTTCATATATTCTTTCATTGCTCCTGAATTTTGCTTCCTGGAATTTATCATATTGCCCCATTTCTTTCTGACTCTAAGCTGCTGTGCAGTAAATGTGAAATCCTAGTCTAGTAAAGAAATGCACCTCTCTCTCTCTCTCTCTCTCTCTCTCTCTCTCTCTCTCTCTCTCTCTCTCTCTCTCATTCTCTCTGATGATAACAGTGTAATTGATTAATGTACTCAAGGGATTTCTGTCCTATTTATGATTTTGTCATAAAGACTTTTTGTCATAAATACTGCATACTGCAGACGTAGTCCAAACAAACTGTGCTGCACCTCAGTTAACTGTGCTGTCACACAGCCCTCTTTAAGAAAACAGATAACTAATGTAGGTGAACTTGAAACAGAGAAATTGGTTTGCATAACCTCTTTAATTTAAGGAGAGGATTGTGCATCAGGAATATTCTAGGAATATTTGTTGTTTGATATGATGAAAGTAATTAACTAAAACCCCTAGACATATCTATCTTGCTTAGCCACGTCTTAAGCAACCAACAGAGAGAAATCGAAGCTAAGAGGTGCATTCGAGAGACGAAACAGATAAAAAAAGTGCCTCTATTATTCCCCATAGATCACTTTGCATACTTTTAGCACTTTTCCTCTTATTTCTTTTCTTCTTCAATATTGATTCAGACATTTATATATGGCTCTGTCTAATTAGACATTGTTAAAAAAAAAAAAAAAAGGCTGACTCCAATAGAGTTCTTATAAAACTGTTTGCTGGTATGGAGACAGCTCTCTTAATAATTATAACAATCCTTTGTGAAAACTATCAATAGCTTTAGGCTTTACTGTGTATAATTAAAGCATCATCAAAGTTGCAGAGCAGATATACTCTCAGCCAGAAGAATAATAGAGGTGTTTGTTCAAGCCCAAGACCAAGAAATATTGAGTTTCCTTGCTCACTGACCGAAAGATCAGTACAGAACAGGTCAGTCAGCTGACATTTCTCCATCTGGAAATGTGTCTGTTGTGAATAAGTTCCTTTGTGTCAGCGAATGCTGTTTTGTTGACATTTCTGATGTACTCATTCAAATGGTAATGTTGTAAGTGCTGAAATGCTGGTAATTAAATTGAATAGCACAGCTGCATAAGAGGAATTTAGTTTGGCCTGTTGTGTTGTGTGTGAAGGGGTGGAGGTGAAGGCAGGTAACAGGGATGTCATGCGATGCCTTAGCTGCAGAAAAGTTCTGTTTGCTGCCTTGTCATAACTCCCCAGGCTGATCAATAATTGACAGATTGACATGTTCCGTGGCTGCCTGCTTCTCTCTTCTGCCATAGAGGCCCCCTTATTCTCAACTCTGACATGCACCCAAATCAGTCATGGTGTATTCATTTAGTTCTTTCCTGTTTTCAATAAGAGGAAGACCTGAATCTTTATAATTAGGGGTGTGACGAGATCTCGTGCCACGAGATCTCATGATAATAAAACGTGACGATATTTCTCGTCGAGGTGAAAAGCTGTCTCACGATATCAGCATGATGGAGTGTGAGGTTGAAATTAGCATAGAAGATGCCCCCGCCACTTTTAAATAATTTGTGTGGCAGCATTTTGGGTACCCGGTGGAAACAATAAATGGCGACAGAGTGACAGACAAGACATGAACAATACGTAAGCACTGTAAGAAAATACGAACACTATGCAAAGACACCTACATAACCACCACAGCTCTCAACTAAAATCAACCACGCCTGTGAAGAAAACACTGAAAGGACAGACAACGCTGACAAATGCCTTTGTATCTCAACTTCCACAGTCAAGTGCTAGAGCCACGGCAATAACGAGAGACATTTGCATTTTCATTGCAGCTGATATTGATGAGGCCATTTTCCATGGTGGAAAATCTGGGATTTCGGCGACGACTCCACACATTGGAACAGAAGTACACCATCCCGTCACATGCGCATTTTACTCGCATGGTGGTCCCGAACCTCTACAACGAGTCCAAGGCCAAGGTTGTACAGACCCTGAAAGAGGCAGAAAGCATTACCATAACAACCAACGGTTGGACTTCTAGGGGTACGCAGAGCTATATCACAATTACAGCCCACACAATCAGCAGTGACTGGGAAATGGTAAATGTTGGTCCCACACATTATTATGGTTGCACTTATTGTTTGCACTTTAAAAATAAGACTAAGAAAAACTTAGTGTTATTTATTTTTTTTTTTATGTTCAATTTGTGGAAAGGAGTTCAGTTAGAAGGTCACACAGCTTCAATTAGAAGTTAGAAGCTCATGCATAGTTCATGCACATTTATAAGGTCTGAAGAGACTCATGTGAAATCATACAGGAGAGAAGCCAGTCAGTTGAGTTTGTGGCAAAACCTTTTACAGTGCCCTCAGCGAGAGCTTGCGACTAATGTACAGCACCGGGTGCTCCTCCCCTTCCACCACCTGCGAGAGTACGGCCCCCAGCCCCCTGTCTGAAGCTTCCATCTGTAAGACAAAAGGGAGAGAGAAACTGGGTGAATGTAAAAGCGGCCCCCCACAAAGTGCAGGCCATCTGTTTGTGGATGGTAAACATTGGTATGAATTGACTTAATGACCAATAATTTGTAAAGCTTGCATAGTGTCCGTGACATAAAGGTTGTGCCCTGATCGGTGAGGATTTCTTTCGGAATCCCCACCTGGGAGATTATTTTGAAGAGTGCCTCCACAACACTACATGCTGAGATGTTGCACAGAGGCACTGCTTCCGGATATCACGTTGCATAGTCCGCTAGGACTAATACAAAGCGATGTCCGCATGCTGACCGCTCTAATGGCCCGACAAGGTCCATGCCAATTCTCTCGAAGGGGACCTCGATCAGCGGAAGGGGGCGCAATGCCGCTTTTGGGGTGGCCAGTGGATTCACCAACTGACATTCGCCAATGCCCGGCCAATAAAAACAGGCTATTAGTCGGTTCAGTGTTTTTCTTTCCCCTAAGTGACCCGCCATCGCATTATAATGAGCCGCCTGGAACACCATTTCCCGGCAACGATGGCAACGTTGCATCCACCTGAGGGGGAGAGCGGGAAGGCGCTGAAGTCGCCGGGAAAGGGATAAATAGGCGCAAGCGAGGAACCGGCTTCGGCGGCGAGTTTCCATGCCCCCGGGGTGCAGGAACAGGGCCTGGAGAGAGGACAGAGTGAGAGGGGAGGGGGGAGTGGGAAGAGATGGGAGGAAGCACAGGGGGAGGGGAGAGAGAGAATTAATTAATAGAAATGTCTAATTAATAGAAATGTCTAGAGTTATATATTCAGTATAGATGTATGTATGTATGTATGTATGTATGTGTGTGTATATATGTATATATATATATGTGTGTGTGTGTGTGTGTGTGTGTGTGTGTGATGAGGAGGAGGGCGTGGCTGGGCCGTGAGGGTGCACGGCCGACGCTGAGTCACTCAGCCGGCAGGGGGATAAAGACGAGTCAGGGATGCCAGTTAGAGAGAGAGAGAGACACTGTGTGTGTGTTTATGTGTTCCCTATCTGTCACTCACTCTACGTTGTGTCAATGTAGTGACACTAGGGGTCACTCTTGGCAGTCCCAAACACCTCTGATCTTTTTTTAAAAGGCCAATGAGTTGGTGAGTGGAATTTGCATGCCACTCTCCCGGACATACGGGTATAAAAGGAGCTGGTATGCAACCACTCATTCAGATTTTCTCTTCGGAGTCGAGCGGTTCTATTCATTGAGCTGAATTCATCCGTCGAGTTCATTCACCTGTCTCTGCTGGATCTTACGGCACATTTCAGCGGCCTCTCCCCCTCTGCATCTGTGGTTTGCAGAGAACGCCCCTGGGCTCTTCAGCAGAACATTTAAAAGAGTATATTCTAAAAGAGTATATTTTCTTTCTGAAAGAGCGGCAAACACGGAACGTCTTTTTAAAGATGCCTTTCCGTTTGTGTGTTATTCCTGATTGCGGTCATTATCTCTCCGCTTCTGACGGCCACGATCGCTGTCTTACGTGTCTGGGTGCTGCCCACGTGGAGACATCGTTCATGTATGGATCATGTCCTCATTGCGAGAACATGACCATGGCAACATTGCGGTCGTGGCTTGCATCCGAAAGAAAGCAAGCCACCCCAGCGGCTCCCCGCCTCGGTCCTTCTACCTACGGGTATGAGGCCGTGCCGGTTAGCACTGGGGGCAATTTGGGGACCTCAATGGGACCACCTCCGCTGGGTATCCCCCCACGGACCTCCCATTCCCCAGCATGCTTGCTTGCCCCGGTCGCATGCTCGGACGAGATCGCCGGATCGTCTCAGAGCGAGTTCGACCCCTCGTTCAGAGCCCGGGAAGAGGATGAGTTATCGAGCGCAGCATCGGAGAGTGGGCTCGTCCAGTCAGATGCAGAGGCTTCGACTGGGCATGCTCCTTTGGGAATGGTCGCCCAATCCCAGGCTGACGCGGAAATGATGGACATGCTTTCCCGGGCGGCTGCGAGTGTCGGGCTAGATTGGAACCCTCCACTCTCCCCGGAATCCTCGCGGCTCGATGATTGGTTCCTGGGTCCCCTTCCTTTCTTCCTGGAAGTGCATGAGGAGCTGACAAGATCGTGGGAGACACCTTTTACTGCCCGGTCCCGAACTTTCAGCTCCCCCGCTCTCACTACTCTCGATGACGGAATGGCCAGAGGGTACTCGGTGATCGCCCAGGTGGATAAGGCGCTCGCGGTGCACTTATATCCACAGAGCGCCACCACCTGGCATGGGTGCCCGAAACTCCCATTCAGGACCTGTAGGGTTACATCGTCCCTGACGGCTAAGGCCTACAGTGCCACTGGACAAGCCGCCTCCACCCTGCAAGCCATGGCTCTCCTGCAAGTACACCAAGCCAAGGCACTAAAAGAACTGCACGAGGGTAGTTCTGACCCGGGATTGATGCAGGAACTGGACTACAGGGATGAGACTCCTCCCCCCCCCCTTCAGCCAATCTTATGGTGGGCGGCAGGAGCCAGGTAAGTGCTTCGATGTCCCTGGACTCAGCATGGCCTCGGGGCTTGGATCCCCTCGACATGGCGCCTCGAGCTCCGCCCCGCCGTGAGGCCCCACCCGCCGGTACATCCAACGTGATCATTCCTTTGGTCCCCCTCGCCTGGAGTTTGGGTGCGTGGCTCGCGCTTTCCAACCCGTCGTGATGGCTGGTCCGGACTGTCCGACTCGGCTATGCGATTCAGTTCACCAGGCGCCCGCCCAGGTTCAGCGGTGTCTGCTTTACCTTGGTGAAGGGCGAGAACGCAGCTACCTTGCATGCGGAGATCGCTACCCTTCTGCGCAAGGGCGCGATAGAGTCTGTCCCTCCAGCCGAGATGAAGAAAGGGTTCTACAGCCCTTACTTCATTGTACCAAAGAAAGGCAGTGGGTTGCGACCAATCCTGGACCTGCGAGTCCTCCTCCTTGCCCATCCTGAACCCGTTACACAGTATAAATATATAGAGGTTCTTGACTTTGCACATGGCTCTGTCATAGGATGCCAAAGAAACGTATTTACTAAATCTATGAATCTATAATCTCTATAGTGTGGAATGACTTGACTGCACAAAGCCCAGACCTGAACCCCACATAACATCTTCAAGCCAGTCACTGAGCATCAGTGCCTGACCTCACTGATGCTTGTGTCTATACACATTGCCTGGCCAAAAATAAATTAAAAAAATTGCCATTTGTATTTAAATAAGCAGATACTTAAGAGCCTATGATTGGATCATTATTTTAGTGATTAATATGTTTCAGCTGGCACCAGTTATTTTAACCCTAACTGATGCAGTGTGTAGCTTCTCATTTCTTAAACAACCATGTCAGAAGACATATCCCGTGGTTGTGGAAAATATGTTACTGTGTTTCAGAAGGGGCAAATTATTGGCCTGCATAAAACAAAGAAAACAACTAAGGAGATTGCTGAAATCACTGGAATTGGGTTAAACAAATCGACAGTAGAACTCATGGTTATTTGTTTAATAGTGCAAGTAAGAGCATTTGAACTTACAGGATTGGGACTAAACAGCTGTATGGCTACAAGAAAGCCACTTGTTAGTGAGAATAATCTGAAAAAAACAACTTCGATTTGCTAGGGAGCATAAAGATTGGACTGTGAAGCAATGGAAAAAGGTCATGTGGTCTGATGAGTCCAGATTTACCCTATTCCAAAGCGATGGGCGCATCAGGGTAAGAAGGGAAGCGCATGAAGCGAGGCACCAGTCATGCATAGTGCCCACTGTACAAGCCTTTGGAGGCAGTGTTATGAATGGTCTGGGGTTGCTTCAATTGGTCAGGTCTAGGCTCAGCAACGTTATTTGGCAATAAAATGAAGTCAGCTGAGTAGGGAATTAGCGACTCGCTATATGTTATTACTTATGAAATTGAGTTCCACCACCAATTATTTGTAGGGAATTTGCATAATGGTTAGCTTATAGCTTTAAACTTATGCCTGAGCCATTTTCCAACCATTAATGCAAGGATTTTAGCTCAATAAGAGGATAAATGACTGATTTGGGGAATATTAAAAGAATCAGTGTTTACGTCCGATCAAAGTCTTTGGCCAGCGATGAGTTGATCGGCACATAAGATTAATTCTTACAGTAATACTACTTTCATGGCCATTGAAAATAATATTACAAATTAGGGGTGTGCAGCGAAGCTATTGTCTGTATTTGTATCTGTATCTGTTCATATGACAAAATTATCTGTATCTGTCTCTGTACTGGGTGTGGGTGGGGCTTAAACCGGAAGTGTGTCAAAACTAAATGAAATGCCCATTTTTAAATGTTACTCTATCATTTAGATTTTCTATTAATAAAATATGCCTTGTATATGTCTTTTCATAATAACAGCCTAATAATAATAATAATAATAATAATAATAATAATAATAATAATTATTATTATTATTATTATAGTAATAATAATAATAATAATAATACTTATTATTATTATTATTATCATTATAAAATTATTATTTAAAAAATATATTGAATTCTTTTTTTTCTTACTGGATGAAGCTGAATATGTAGGCTACATTAACTGTGGAATATGTTGTTAACTGTGGTTTCTCCTGGTATTTCTGTATAATAATATGTTATATTAATATCTGCATGAAACAGAATTTTCGTTTGTCTGTGCATGTAAAGCAACATAATTCTGAAGGCAGGAGATGTCAAGCAAAATGTGAAATGTCAAGCACACATTTTGCATTGAATATTAAATACAAATTCGAACATTAAAAGAAATGAAAATAAAATCAATATAGCCTACAAACAGGTGAAAGTCCCTTAAGTCTCAGGAATTTTTATGATTGGACACCATTATTTAGTTAAATAATAATAATAATAATAATAATAATAATAATAATAATGTTACATTTATATATAGCTCCTTTCCAGAGTTCAAGTACACTTAGCATTCTCAAATTTAGCACAGTTTAAAGAAGAAGAAGAAGACAAAGATGGAGCATGTTTCAATTTCTTCATTTTATGAATATTTAGGAATATTCCTAATAGATGAATAGGCTACTCTATGGAGCATTTAAACATTTATGGAACTTTTTTTCTGAATAAAGTCTTAACCATATAATTACCTTAATCGCTGATGTGAATATAAATGTGGTCAATTTTAAGAAACGGCTAGACGAGCTCCACTGTGAAATCATCACTTCAGGTCAGGAATTTTACATCGTGCTCAAGTTTAGGCTATAAATAAATACATGGGAATCAAGTTTGAATCGTGTGATACATTAACATACATTTCAAGAAGTGGAAAGTGTACATGATGTGGTATCTTAGTTAATGTGACACTTGATAAGCTCAAGACGTGCACAATTAACAGAAACTGCAAACGGCGTCGAGACCATGCCCATCCGATCTAAAATCACACCGTGTGCATTTTCATTCATAAAGTTTACACTTTAGAAATATTGGCTGCACAGATTCATAAATTTGTTGTAATTTTGGATATGTTTATTTAAAATATCGCTTTATCCTTGTGCTTTTTTAATCAGTCATACAAATATTTTTTATATTATTCGGATTAATCCATTATTCATTTTGAAGACATTATTCATGCCTTTCCGAATAAGGGATTCGGCTTTGGGTACATCCCTATCACAAATAGATTGAAATATTGTTTGTGAGCAATGCAGCTTTTCTGGATTGATAGATTTCCAGGGACCAATATGATTTGATCAAATACACAGTCAAATTCTCTTTGAATTTGATTCTCTATACAAACAAGACTTTATTAACTACAGAAATACAGTAATCTACAAAATACAACTAAACTAACAAACAACTAAACTAACACACAGAAAAACATAAACATTGGTTGGTAAGTGTGATTTGACAGATGATGAATGGGAAATAATCTGTAACAGAAAAATTAACTTTATGGAGTCTACAGACCATGCCTTGAGAACCAACATTACTTTATTTAGTATGCCTCGATTTTCAATAGGTTAAGGAATTATTTATAAAACACCAGCACTTTCAGAGAAAGTTTGGAGGTTTGTACTTGTGTAAATTGCATTTAGTGTTGGGTTCGAGTCCACCTCAATCAAGTCCGAGTCAAGTCCGAGTCAAGTCCGAATCTTTAAACAATCGAGTCAGAGTTGTGTCCGAGTCCAAAAAATGAATAAATAAATAAAAAATACATTGATATGTGCTTGAGTGGCAGCCAAGTTGGTCTGCAATCAGTCTGAAATCTTTAAATACCAACCAAAGAAAATTTCATCGAGCTCTTCTTTAACCACAAAAAACATGGAGAATAATAATTTTGAGTCATAAATTTAACAGAATTGTCCTTCAAATGTGTCAGAGATATAGGCTAAAAAAGACGTGCATAAGTTACCCGCAGGTTTACAGTAAAAGTAAAATAAAATAAAATAAAATGTTAAAATAAAAACATCATAACCAACTATATTCATCTTGTAACATGAAGTTTAGCTTCATACACAAAATCTGTCATCGAATAATACTTTTATTTTATAGTCTATAATTAAATTATAATCAAAACATTTCACTGCCCAAAATATCCTAATATTTTTATTGTGCATGGTTGAATGTGAATGGTGGACAAAAATAAACAGGTGCTGTTTATCTGTTTAGAGTGGCTGTCTGCTTTTGACTCAATGAAGTTTTTAACCAAGATGAAACCACAATGCGAGCACCGTCTTGGCTGCACAAACGCTACATGCAATTTTACCATTTGTCAGGTCCTGTGTCATGTGAAACTGCCTTGTTTAGTTTCTATTACATTGGATACATACCCGCCTTTATGTTTTCATCATGCCAGCCACCTCGGTAGTCGAAGTTATACAGTAGTCTCTGTAGTAAAATTCAAGCGTATTGGTTAACTGCTGAGTGTGCCTGTGCACATGCGTATGTGTGTGTGCGTGTGTTTGCTTAAACACAGTGAAACACCTCTGGCTACATCTATGACTTCAGGGGCTAATACAGCTGCATGCAGACAGAGATGTGTGCATTAATTTCTGTTTTGTTATTTATTTATTTATTTATTTAATTGCATCACAAATGTCATGGACTCGGAAAAAAATCCAGAGTCCCAAAGACTCGAGTCCAAGTCAAGTCAGAGTAAAAATGCATCCAAGTCCGTGACAAGTCCAGGTCCATTTAAATTGGACTCGTGAATCGGACTCGAGTCCGAGTCCAAACTCGAGTACTCCAACACTAGTTGCATTGCATTGTGCTGCCTTGGTTCTTTGACGGGCTCTGTAGAAAGTCTTTGTTGCATCGATGTTTGGAATTCTGTTGAAGATCGTGGATGCCGGATGGGTGATGGAATGATCAGGCAGAGCTCCGGAAACGAGGGCTCCCGCAAGGGAGACTTGGGACTCAAGAAGAAGTGTGCAAGAAGAAGATCGAAGAACAGAAAGCATTCATCCTAGGCGGGGAGGTTTTGTTGAGTTGAGGTTGGCCGCAACCCAAAGGTGTCTTGAGCCAATCAGAAGTGTCTTTTGCTAGGTCACATGGTCATTTCTGTCCTTCCCTCTAGATAACTAATTTACGACCCATTGTTCTAAGGTTTGTGAGTTTCCCGCTCAAAAAAATGAACATTTGAATCAAAAATTTCATAAGAGATCTATTACTGCAAAGGTAACACTTTACAATAAGTTTCCATTTATTAACATAGTTAATGCATTAGGTGTCATGAACAAACTATTTACAATATATATTTTACATTATTTATTAAACTTTGTTAATGTTAGTTAATAAAAACTACTATTATACTATAGAACCTGATTTGCCACATTGGTGCCGAAACCCAGGACTGGAAGATGCGCCATCAAGGAGTCCTTGCCGCTGACTGAGGATTGCGATGCCGAGGGAGGGTGGCACTGGGGCACTGTGTCAACCAAAAAGGGATGGCTGAGGGGTCCAGTGCCATCGCCGGCATCATGGACGGAAGCAGTACAGCGGGCTGAGAACCGTCTGGCGGCATGTACGGGGACTGACAAGTTTTTTTCCCCTTCTCTCTCCTCTCTCTCTCTCTTTCTCTCTCTCTCTCTCTCTCTCTCTCTCTCTCTCTCTCTCTCTCTCTCATTTCTTCTCCCTGGCCTGAGTTAGGCAATAGGGGTATGTGGAGAGCGATGGGGGATGGCTGGGGGATAATGATCGCAATCAGCTGGGAGAGGGATAAGTTGGAGCCGGAGCTGCAGTTCGAGAGAGAGAGAGATGCACGAAGTCTGTCTGTGTGTGTGTGTCTTTATGTTTATACATAGATGGCTGAAAAGCAGTGCATGTTTTTTAGTTCTCTTCTGCCTAAATTTTCCCCCATTTCGAGCATCAAAGTTCGAAGTGGAAACATTGGCGATCGCTTGAAAACAGGCAGAGGAAGCAGACAAACACAAAAAAACAAAAAAACAACACCTCCATCAGTGGCTAAAAGAACCTGTAAACAATTTCGATTTGGTTGGGGTGAATTGTCGTGAATATGAGTCGATTCAATTAGTAGGTTTCCTTCCTCCTTGTTTCAGTCATGATTCAGAACCAAGGGTGAAGGAATACCTGTTTAAAAACAGAAAACCAGAATGGTTGAGCGCTGTTTGGAAGTACCGCAAGGCTAAGTCACAGATGTGAAGGATCGTGTTCTCATGGACATTGATCCATGGGGTTCGATTGGGTGACATAACGAAGTAGGTTTCTTTCGATTTAGTTAGGACTGATTCTTGTCCATAATATCATCGCTTATTCACACAAGTCTTTCTAAATTCTCTTTGAATTCATGGTGGCTCTTGAAAGAAAAGTGTAAGGAGTCAATCTTGATATAGTGCCATTTACTTTTCTTACTGGTTAATTAAATTGGCTTAGCAGTTTGATTTCTTTTTTAAGAGATATGTATGTTTCCTCTTATGGTTTGAGTGTAAATTGTACACATCTAGTGTTGTGTGGCTAGGGTGTACTAATATAAATTTAGTGTGGGGAGTTTGGGTCTTATGTACATTACACTAGTGCTGGATGTGTTAGTGGTGTATTGTAAGAACAGTTTGATCTGTGTCAGATTGTTTCAAACTGTGTGTAAGACTGTTTTAAGCTGTGTCAGACTGTTTCCAGCTCCCCCTTTTCTGGCCTTTCAGAGCTCTTGTCTGTTTAATTGGTTTCAGTGGACTCATACGAAGATTGCCATTTTGCCTCTTGGCTATCTGGATCCTCTAGGCGACTGTGGGTGCTGATGAAGCCACAGTTCAGGGAAGCCTTTCACAATCTTTCTGGAATATTTGGAGTTGGGCTTTGGTAGATGTTGCTAATGGCTGAGTTTCCTGCTCATAAGAAGATGCCGTGTTGGTCGCTGTTGTGCCTTACACCTATGTTTACGTTGTTATTCGAGGCAGTTTGAGTCTGAGTTATATTCCTAGCCTTGCTTGGGTGGATTGTGCTTGAAGTATGCTGTCAGAAGCTCCAGCAGTTCTTGTAAGTCTTCTGAAGGTGGCTTATCTGGTTCTTGTGCAGGCTCAGTTCTGTGCCTGTCTGAACAGTGTTGAGGTAGACTTCGTCGTCGGTTGCCTTTGAATGTCCATCTGGGTTCCATGTTGTTCTTTCTCTTGGGTTGCTTGAGGGATGTGGCCTGTGCCATGGTTTTCCCAGTGGTTGGATGCATACCTGGGTCTGGTGCTGACATGGGTATTATGTTCTTTGACTCCAGTGGATTTTCTTCACTCATAGCTGAAGAAACTGGCTTAGCTGTGATGCCACGGATCTTCTAATGCCAGCCCTTGGTTTTGAGTAGTGATGCCAGAGACTGTTGATGTCTTGTGGGCCTTTCTTGAGGCAATCCTTTGCTTGACATAAGCCTTGTGTGCTAAGTCACATAGTTGTTGAGCTGTCATCGTGTGAGGACAGGCTGTAACTCCTAGATGGTAGCTCACCGTGGGACACAAATTCCAGAAGAAAATGGCTTTGAAGGGGATTTCTTCTTCCAGCTCTGGTTCATTTCGGGACTCGAAGTAGGCTTGCTGGAGTCAGTGCCAGTATGCTTGTACAGTCTCTTGCTGACCCTGTTTGGTGTTCAGGGCAGTAAAAAGTCCTTGATCAGACTCTCGGTCTGAAAATGATTTTACCAGGGCCTCTTGCAGAAGTTGGTAGTCAGACTTGGTGTGGTGTGAAAACTTTGCAGCTCAAGACTGGATGTCATCCTTAGAAAGATGGAATGTGTATCTGTTTGTCATCTTAGGCCTCATTTTCAGGTGGAAGTCTATGTCTCACAGGTAAGCATGGATTTTTTGACCCCCAACAGAATTTGGCATGAACTTGAATAATTTTCCTTGCCAGCTTGTTGAGGTCTTTGAAGTCCATTCCATGCGCTGCTTCAAGGTTTGTTTGGATGGGTACCCTTTCTCTGGCATTGGAGAGGGGTTCTTGGGAGAGGGCTGGTGAGGTTTTGAGCTGTGGGCCCTCACTCCTCCCCTCGTATGCCAGCTCTTGATTGGAGGATGCTGCTCTGTAGGACAGGGTTGATGCTATGGGGCTTCTGTCCATTTTAATCTCTCACCTTACCTCTTAAGAGTGTTTCAGTTGGTCTCTGACCAAGTTGAGCTCATCTTTGGTGAGGTCAAGTTGTTGGGTCAGGGTTTCAAATTTAGTTCTGGACATTTCCAGATGCCCTTCTAAGGTCTTGAATCTAGTGTTCTTTTCTTTGAGTTCAGACTGGGCATGATCCAGTTGCAATTCTGTGTATTGGAGTTTCCTTTCCAGTTCCTCTTGGGTGACAGTTGGCGTCACCCGGGGGGCGGTGACAGTTACCTGGCAGTTCTCTCTGTGATTTATTTCCAGATGTGGTTGTGTTTGGATACCGGAATTTGGATTGCATTGATAAACACAATTAGAGAGTCGCTGTGTGAGGGTAGACTAGGGAAAACACAAAATTTGGTTAGTGATTTGACATTCCAAGATGATTTTTATTGATGACAAATATTTTTTATGATAAAGAATTATCAGTGGTTCAACAGGCTTGGCCTCTAGACTGCAATTAGTAAGGAGAAAGAAAGAGGAAGGCAGAGAAAATTAAATTAAAGTACAAATAAAACAAAGACTAAAATGAACAAAATCCACCAATAAATTTTCTGTTGCTATGCTTCATAGCAATATTGCAAATTCTGATCAAGACTTGTTGCTCATTGACAGAAAATGTCTAAAAGGAAAATTGTAATTGGAGAGACTGTTACTTTAAAAATCCACAATGGGGAAGTGGATGAATTCTTATAGTGTTGAGCTTGGAGGTGAGTTGACTTCACTCGAGTGGGTATCCACTGTGGGAGACAGATCACCTCAACGCTCACCACAAAAAAAAGGGAAAAGAGAAATAAATAATATAAAAATAATAAAAAAGTGAATAAAATAAAACTGGAAAGTGAGTGGTTGTAGATAGTAATAGGAATAATAGACAGCAATAAGTTTCAAAGCTTATAATTTCAATTCATTCAAAGTGAGATTAATCTCTTGAAAAGCCAGGTTCACTGCGGCTAGTTCAAAAAGCATTTATTTTGATCTCGGTGGATCTGAACTTATCGTGCCAGTTTCTCTGGACACGCACTGATCAAGCAGGGTTTCTTACTGCTGATACACATTTCTACTGTAAATCTCTAGCGTGATCAAGCATTTACACCTGTTCAAAATTACACTCGGACAATGGTGCACATTGTAACACAAGTTATTTTGAAATTCTCAAGCACTGAAGGCAGCGTTAATCCTTTCAATCAAAAAAGGGGGCAAATCTGAGCTCTAGCTTTCTTTGTTGTCATGACAACAAATCAGCAAACACATAAGTCACACACGTGACACTGTAGTCTTCTCTGTTCTGTTTTTGATCTGTTATCCCAATTCATAGAGAAGAATGACTGTAAAATGACAAATAACATCAGATTTGAGATCTGCCCGAACTTTCTCTACCATTACATGTAGGGAATTAGCGACCTGCTACATTTAATTAGTTTTGGAATTGAGTTCCACCACCAATTATATGTAGGGAATTTGCATAATGGTTAGCTTATGACTTTAAGCTTATGTGTGTGTCATTTTCCAACCATTAATGCAATGAATTTAGCGCAATAAGGGGATTAATGATTGATTTGGGGAATATTAAAAGAATCAATGTTTATGTCTGATCAAAGACTTCAGCCAGCAATGAGTTGAGTAAGATTAAAGTAATACTACTTTCATGGCCATACTGTTTGTGAGCAATACAGCTTTTTAGGATTGGCGAATTTCTATGGACTGATATGATTTGATCAAATACATAGTCAAATTATCTTTGAATACAAACAATACTTTATTAACTAATCTACAACATACAACTAAACTAACAAAAAACTAAACTAACACACAGACACAAATAAAACTCATGTTGGTAAGTGAGCTTTGACAGAAGATGAATTGGAAATAATCTGTAACAGAAAAATGAACTTTATGGAGTCTACCGACCATGCCTTGAGAACCAACATAACTTTATTTAGTATGCTTCGATTTGCAATCTGGTAAGATATTATTTATAAAACACCAGCACTTTCATTGAAAGTTTGGAGGTTTGTATTTGCATGAGTTTCATTGAGTTGCGCTGCCTTGGTTCTTTGGCTAAGTCCATAGAAAGTCTTTGTTGCATCAATGTTTAGAATTCTGTTGCAGATCGTGGATCCCGGATGGGTGATGGAATGACCAAGTGGAGCACTGGAAGTGACGGCTTCCGCAAGGGAGACCCGGGACTCCCCGTCACGTGTGTGCAAGAAGAAGAATGAGGAACAGAGTGCGTTCGTCCTAGACAGGGAGGTTTTATTGAGTTGAGGCTGGCCACACCACAAAGGTGTCTTGAGCCAATCAGAAGTGTCTTTTGCTAGGTCACATGGTCATTTCTGCCCTCCCCTCAAGATTATTAATTTATGACCTATTGTTCTAAGTTTTTGTTGTTGTTGTTGTTGTTTGTTTTATGTTTTTTCAATTAACATTTTTATTGATTCATAAATATATAATAAAATAAAAAAACAACAACATATATACACTGAATCAAAATTTTACATTTAACCCCCCCAGTACCCCTCCCCAATCACCAAACCCACCCTAACCCCCAATGAACACCCCTGTGGTCACAAATAGATACACACACACACACACACACACACACACACACACACACACACAAATAAAAACAACAACAACAACAACAAAAAAACAACAACAACATAATAATCATATATAATTAAAACATCTCTCTCCCCAGTCCCTCCCCGAGAGTCCCCCAAAAACACCAAGTAATTACCCCACTTCCTGTTGAACAAATACTGAACCCCCAGCCTTCTGCTTGACATCCCTTCAAAAGCAGCCGCTCTCCCCATCTCCGTACACCACTCTGGAAATGAGGGTGCCCTATCTGACTTTCATCCCCTTAAAATAATTTTTAAGAGTCTGGGGCAGAGTGAAATTCGAGTGCCTAAAATGTCACACAAAAAAATCTCTTAACTTTAAACCAAAATTCCTGGATCTTAACACACCCCCAAAAAGCATGGGTTGTGTCTCCGTCTTCTGACTGGCATCGCCAGCAGGTGGGTGTATCTTTAAGACCAAGCCTATAAAATCTAGAGGGGATCCAATAGAATCTATGTAAAATCTTAAATTGCATAAGGTGCACCCTTGCATCTCTAGATGCAGACTTGACATTTTTTAGAATCCTAGCCCACACTCCCTTCTCCACTACCAAATTTATATCTTTCTCCCATAATCTCTTGAGAAAAGTTGAAGCTCCGTCCCCCGGACTCCGAATTAGCAGTGAGTAATACACTGATGCCTCATGACCTTTTCCGAATGCCGTAATCACCTCTCCCAGAGTATCTGCTGCATTAGGTGGGTGTGTGCTACTCCCAAAAACAATACAGAGCAGGTGGCGCAGCTGTAAATACCTATAGAACTGAGATCTGGGAATCCCAAAATGTTGAACCAAATTTTCAAAAGATCTCAACACTCCACTCTCATATAGATCACTGAATGTATTAACCCCCCTCACAATCCAGTCTGACCAGCAGAAAGGGGACTTATTAATACATAATTTGTTCAGCCATATGCTTGAGGCAACATTTAAACAAATGTCCAAATTAAACACTCTGGACACTTTTGTCCATACCAAGTGCAAATGAGAGATAACAGGGTGTAATTTAACTTTTCAGACTAGTTTGATAGACAGGCTTTGCAATGGCAAAATAGGGGCAAGTACTTCCTGTTCAATACAAAACCAGGGAGGGGCTCTCTCAGGTGGAAGCGACCAGTGAGCCAAATGTCTGAGACTGAATGCATACTAATAAAACAAAATCTTGGGTAGGCTTAGTCCACCTTTGTCAATCGGCCTATGTAACTTATTAAAATGTAATCTAGGACACTTACCATTCCAAATTAAGGACTTTGCTATGCTATCAAATTGCTTGAAGTAAGAGATGGGGACATCTATAGGTAGAGATTGTAACAGGTAGTTAAATTTTGGAATACAATTCATTTTAATAACATTAACCTTCCCAATCATAGCTAAATGTAATGAAGTCCACCTGCCCACATCTCTCGAAAACCTTTTTATTAAGGGGTCAAAATTAACTCTAACTAAATCAGACAAATTTGCTGGGAATAAAATGCCCAAATACTTAATGCCCTGTCTGGGCCACTGGAAGGCGCCCGGATGGAAAGCCATTACTGTGCAGTACACTGTCAGAGCCAAAGCTTAGGATTTAGACCAATTGACTCTGTATCCCGAGAACTTAGAAAAGGAATTAACAATTCTGTGGAGGCAAGGCATAGATCTAGTAGGGTCAGAAACGAATAATAAAATATTATCCACATAAAGCAAAAGCTTATGCGCCACACCTCCCGCCACCACCCCAGCTAAATCATCCTAATTTCTTATCGCGGCTGCTAATTGTTCCAGGGCAAGACAGAACAAAAAATCTGAAATTAATCAATTTGTTTGTACCGCTGCTACCAGGTGTCTATAAAGTAACTTAATCCATTCAATAAAAGTATTTCCGAACCCGTATATTTCCAAAATCTTAAAAAGATAATCCCATTCTACCATATCAAACACCTTTTCGGCATCAAGTGAGATGGCAGCGACCGGAGTCTGATCATTTGCCACTGACCACATGATACTGATGAAACGCCTAATGTTATCAGAATAGCTGTGGCCCAGAATAAACGCTACCTGATCTATATGTATAAGAGATGTCATAACTTAATCAGTTAGCCAGAATTTTTGACAATATATTTATGTGTAGCTGGATCAGGGAAAAGGGACGGTAACTCTTACACTCAGTTGGATCTTTGTCTTTTTTAAGAATCAGAGTGATCTGGGCTTGTGTCATGGTTGGCGGAAGCTTTCCATTCTTTAATGATTCCGTAGCCAATTCTGTAGCATAAGATCTAAAAAATTCAGCGGCAAAACCATCTGGCCCCGGAGCCTTGCCTGTAGGCAGGGCAACAATTACCTCGCCGAGCTCCTCCAAGGTTATCTCAGAATAAAGAGAATTTATTTTGCTCAGTCGTCAGTTTAGGGAGTTCTAATGGTTCCACAAAATTTATAATATCTTCATCAGTAGACGAAGATGTGGAACTGTAAAGATCAAGATAGAATTCTTAAAAACATTATTAATATCAATGGCCGAGGTAAATATTTCACCACCAGCAGATTGCACTGAGGGAATGGTAGAAAAAGAATCTCTCTGCTTTATATATCTAGCCAAAAGCTTCCCTGCTTTGTCCCCCAATGCAAAGTATGACAGTATTGTCCTAAATAGCCAAAACTCCACCTTCCACGACAAAATAGTATTATATCTGTATTTCAATCGGGTCAATTCTCTGAGGCCATCAGACGACATTTGACACTTCAGCTCTGCCTCGGCACTTTTAATATTCCCTTCCAACTCCACGAGTTCTCGTGCTTTGGATTTTTTGATGAATGAGGCATACTGTATGATCCAGCCCCTAAGAACCACCTTACGTGCCTCCCAAGCCACGCCCACAGAGGATACTGAGGACCAGTTGGTCTCCATATAAACGTTGATTTCAGCCTTTAACATTTGTTGAAAATCAGGATTTTGCAAAAGGGATACATTAAAGCACCAACTATATGATTTATTTTTCTCCATATGTGGCAACATCTCTAAACTTACCAGGGTGTGATTTGAGACTAAGATGTTTCCAACCGAACAATCAACAACAGATGAAATGAGGAACTTATATATATATATACTATATATATATATATATATATATATACGTATATATAAAGAATATATTCTAGAATAAATCTTATGTACTGATGAAAAAAATGTATAGTCCCTCCAAGATGGGTTTAAAAGTCTCCAAATATCAGTAAGACCAAGATTTTTACACATCCTGTGAAGTGTTAGTGTTGTTCCAGGGGGGCTTGCACACTTTTGCTACACTATGATCAAGGACAGAGTCCATCAATAGATCTATAAAAAAGCCCTGATCATCAGTGTTAGGTGCATAAATATTAGCCAGAATCAGCCTTTGCCCCTGAATTTCTGCTAAAACAATCATGACCCTTCCTAATTTATCTTTAATCTGTTTGAGACATTTGAATTGTAGATGTTTACTTATCAATGTAATGACTCCCCTGCTCTTACTTGAGCTAGCACTAAAGAAAACATGTCCAGCCCATATCTTCCCAAATTTTTCAGCTTCCTGCAAGGAAATATATCAGAATATATAATCAGAATGAGCTTTATTGCCAAGTATGCTTACACATACAAGGAATTTATCTTGGTGACAGGAGCTTCCAGTGTACAACCATACAAAAACAATACAAAAAAGCAGCAAGACATAGATAATAATAAAAAATAATTATACACATACGTACAGACACACACATACATACATACACACAAACATACACATGGGTAGTGCAAATCTAATACAATCTGTTATGTACAGTGTAAATACAAATCTGTTATGTAAAGTGCAAATGTTTTTTTGTTTTTTTTTCAGAGGAATGAAATGGCAGAAGAGGTTGGATGTGTTGGATAAATATAAGAAAGACTAAACTGTGTATTGCACATAGTTATTGCTCAATGGGGCAATTTAACTGTTCATGAGATGGATAGCCTGAAGGAAAAAACTGTTCCTGTGCCTAACGGTTCTGGTGCTCAGAGCTCTGAAGTGTCGGCCAGAAGGTAACAGTTCAAAAAGGTAGTGGGCAGGGTGAGTGGGGTCCAGAGTGATTTTTCCAGCCTTTTTCCTCACTCTGGAAGTGTATAGTTCTTGAAGGGGGGGCAGGGGCAACCAATAATCCTCTCAGCAGTCCGAACTCTCCTTTGTAGTCTTCTGATGTCTGATTTCGTAGCTGAAGTGAGGGGGGTCAGTGTTGGGGTGTTCCTCCTAAAGTCCACAATCATCTCAACGTTTTGAGCGTGTTCAGCTCAAGGTTGTTTTGACTGCACCAGACAGCCAGCTGTTTAAACTCCCTTCTGTATGCAGACTCATTGTCATCTCGGATGAGGCCGATGACAGTGGTGTCATCTGCAAACTTCAGGAGCTTGACAGAGGGGTCCTTGGTGATGCAGTCATTGGTGTAGAGGGAGAAGAGTAGTGGGGAGAGCACACATCCCTGGGGGGCACGAGTGCTGATTGTACAGGTGCTGGAAGTGAGTTTCCCCTGTCTCACAAGCTGCTGCTTGTCCATCAGAAAGCTGGTAATCCACTGACAGATAGACAAGGGAACAGAGAGTTGGTGTAATTTATTCTGGAGTATAGCTGGGATGATGGTGTTGAAAGCTGAACTGAAGTCCACAAAAAGGATTCTTGCAAATGTCCCTGGTCTGTCCAGATGTTGCAGGATATGATGCAATCCCATGTTGACTGCATCATCCACAGACCTGTTTGCTCGATAAGCAAATGAAGGGGATCTAGAAAGGGTCCAGTGATGTTCTTCAGGTGGGCCAACATCAGTCTCTCAAATGATTTCATGACCACAGACGTCAGGGCGACAGGTCTGTAGTCATTAAGTCCTGAGATTTTTGGTTTCTTTGGGATGGGGATGATAATGGAACGTTTGAAGCAGCATGGGACTTCACACTGCTCCAGCGATCTATTGAAGATCTGTGTGAAGATGGGGGCCAGCTGGTTAGCACAGGATCTAAGACATGCAGGTGAATCGCCGTCTGGGCCCTGTGCTTTCCTTATCCTTTGTAGTCGAAAGACGCGGCTCACATCAACTTCACAGATCTTAAGTGCAGGTTGAGTAGCAGGAGGGGGGAGGAGGGGGGTTGCAGGAGGTATTGGTGTTTGTGTGAAGTGAAGGTCAGAGTGGGTGTGGGGTTTGTGATTGGGCCTTTCAAATCTACAGTAGAACACATTCAGGTCGTCAGCCAGTTGTTGGTCCACCACAGGGTTGGGGGCAGGAGTCCTGTAATTCGTAAGTTGTTTCAAGCCACACCACACTGATGCAGGGTCGTTAGCTGAAAACTTGTTTTTCAGCTTCTCAGAGTATCTTCTTTTAGCCACTCTGATTCCCTTATTCAGTGTGTTCCTGGCCTGATTATACAAGACTTTATCCCCAACTCTGTAAGCATCCTCTTTGGCCTGACGAAGCTGCCTGAGTTCCGCTGTAAACCATGGTTTGTCAATGTTAAATGTTAAATAAGACCTAGTAGTAATGCACATATCCTCACAGAAACTGATATATGATGTAACAGTATATGTGAGCTTGTCCAGATTGGTGTCTGCAGCCTCGAAAACACTCCAGTCCGTGCAGTCAAAGCAGGCTTGTAGTTCCAGCTCTGCTTCGTTGGTCCAATCCTTTACAGTTCTTAATACAGGCTTAGCAGATTTTAATTTCTGCCTGTAGGTTGGAAGAAGATGAACCAGACAGTGATCAGATAGTCCCAAAGCTGCTCTAGGAACAGAGCGATATGCATCCTTTATTGTTGTGTAGCAATGATCCAGTATATTTCTTTCTCTGGTTGGGCATGTAATGTGCTGTTTGTATTTGGGCAGTTCACATGTGAGGTTTGCTTTGTTAAAATCCCCAAGAATAATAATAACTGAGTCCGGGTATTGTTGTTCTGTGTCTGTGATTTGATCAGTCAGCTGTTGCAGCGCTGTGTTCAAACATCAATTTGGCGCGATATACACACTCACCAGAATAAACGAGGAAAACTCCCACGGCGAGTAGAAAGGCTTACAGTTAATAAAGAGCCTTCCAAATTAGGACAGCACATCCTCTTTAACGTTGTTACATCTGTACACCAACTTGCACTGATGTTAAAGCATGTTCCACCACCTCTCATTTTCCCTGTTAAATCCGCGATGTGATCTGCTCTGAACAGCTGAAAGCCCAGCAGATGTAACGCGCTGTCTGGAATGGCTTCACTCAGCCAGGTTTCTGTGAAGCACAAGGCAGCAGAGTTTGAAAAGTCCTTGTTTGTGCAGGTGAGGAGATGTAGTTCGTCCATTTTGTTAGGGAGAGAGCGGAGATTTGCTAGATGAATGCTTGACAGCGTTGTTCGAAAGCCGCGCCAATGGAGCCTGATCAGCTCGCTTGCTCGTCTCCCTTGCCTGTGTCTCATAGTGCATTTAAACAACACAGCCGTGCCTCCGACTAAAATGTCAAACAAAACGTCCGAATATTAAAAATCTTGGAAAATATTGACTGGTGTATGCTGTCGAATGTTCAGCAGTTTGTCTCTGGTAAAACTGACTGAAAAAAGATTACTAAAAACAGGACAAACAAACAAAAATAACAAAACAATAGAAGCGCTCCACACCGAGGCGGCCATCAGCGGCGCCATCAGTGTGGAGCGCTTCTATTGTTTTGTTATTTTTGTTTTGTTGATGGTAATACGTTCTTATGTTTAAGAAAATAAATAACCTTCCTTCTTTTTATGGGGTGCCCCAACCCATTCACATTCCACGTGGAGAGAGACAATCCACTCATATTAACATTTGACATTTTGACATGTTAGAAAAAATAGATTGTGTGTCAAAAATAAAATTATAAAGACCAGCAAAGTGCGCAGAGCTCGACGTTCACACTTCTGACCCTTGCATGGCACCATGCGACTCCTGTTCTAAGGTTTGTGAGTTTCCTGCTCAAAAAGTGAACATTTTAATCAAGAAATTCTTAAGAAATATAACTGCAAATATCCCAAAAATACTTCACACCATCATTGTGTAATTTAAAAGATAATAAATTACATACCAAACACTTGTACTTTCTTGTTAAAGGTGCAGTATGTAACAATTTTAATGTAATATTCGCCTTTTTTTGCCAATGTGTGAACGGCTTGTAACGCAACTTAAAAAATGAGCCTTTCCTAGACTTCAGTAGGTTGCCTATTAAAGCCTGTAGACTGATTTCCATGCGAAGGGAGCGGGTCGGTTTTGACATTTATGCACGCTCTCGAGAGCCTTGCCTCAGTGCTTCTCTTCTGCTATTCAACAGCGACAATAAACAGTCTGCAACACTAGGTAACGTTATCTTAGAGATGGAATCCAGCAAACGGCCGGCTCCCAGCACAACACCGATTCCTACACAAACTCAGAGTAAGCCAAAAAAACAAAAACAAAAAAACATTTATCTACTGAATCCCATCTGGCTAAGCGGGAACGTGATCATGGTCGAACAAAACTAGAGTGAACATCGGCAGGGTATTTGATTCCTGGAGGGACCTTCGTTTGGTTTTGGGGATCAAAACTGACCCTGAATTGGCATTCTTCTTATTGGACAGGTAAGCTTACATAACTGCAAAGCATGTGAAGTATAGTGCCATAAGGATTGATCTGTGTAATTTTAGCTAAACTACAATAACACATGAAATGAATGCTAGACAATGTTCAAGATAATGCAAAAAGACCCATTCATTAGTGTAATGTAACTTGGTTATACAGAAAATATATACATTCTATTATTATAAAACAATAGCGCATCGATATATCAAAATGACAGTTGTGATGGAATCACATCAATACTGAATTGTGTCAACATATTTATAATGTACAGTCTATTTTATAAACAGCTACTGTCATCATCCACCAAATTTAGCTAACAGCTATTGTTAAAGCTGGCTAGCTAGCTAACTCCGACATAGGCTATCGTATAAATGCAGTCAATGTATCATGCAAAGAAAAGTGGTTACTTCAAACGACAGTCTCGCATAGCCAGACCTATATCCACACTTTGTTTTAGCCCTGTTCCAGCACTGGAGAGTCAAATATAATATACAGTCTCAAAGTTTGTAGTAAAACAATCATAACTGTGTAATTTTAATTATGCTTCCTCATCTGTCAGCATGATGCCGGTGAATCACGTTCAGTCTCTTTGTAAGTTATGTCATTGTTTTGGCTCGCGTCCCTATGGAGTGTGTGCACGAGCGCGAGCACGAGCAACAGGTAGCTGGCTGCAGTTCACTTAAGGGCCACAGGTGTAATTAATAACAAGGGTTTCTTAATCATACAACCTGCACCATTAAATTAGTTATAATTCATTTATAATGCATGATAAAGAGTCCGAATATTTAGTTTGTTAGTTTTAAACATGAATAATACATTACACATAATGCAAAACATAATTGTCAGGGTTATCATCTGCATAGGATGCATTTGTCAATTTTTTATATAAAAAGTATAATCCTACACATGGCAGTGTTGGGCCTCATGTGCTCAGATTGGAGACAAAGGCAGGCCTACACACAGTCATAAAGCCTGACTGAGGCCTGTAGGAACACTCAAAGCCAAACGGCGCCAAAATCAAACAAAGGGTGTCCAAACATACTACAGATCCCATCAAGATTCCTCCTAAACCTTGCTTCCAATGACAGTATTCGCTGTGTCTAGTTGCAGCCCTGCTGCTCCCAGGTGTAGCCTTGCTGCCCAAGGAAGTAATGTATGTACCTGAACTTTGGCCATACAATCTCCATCATGCTGGATGAGCCGAGATTCTTTGTGTTCCACCGAGCATGCTAATAGATCCGTAGAAGACTGCTGAGCAATCCGCGTCTCACCCTTTTGCCTGCAGAAATGAAGAAAGAATATTTATCTTCCTTCTTCAGCAGAGTCACTTTCGCTGATTTCTCCGCCAACCCGCCGTGAATCAGCCACCGTACTGCCCGCCGACAGAGTGAGGAAGCGGCCTCCCGTCATCAACCGAGTCTGAATCAAACGACGGATGAACACACATTCTACCCACGTCCTAACACGACTCAAGTAAAAGGATTACGTCTGGGCAGAGAAAGATTATTATAGTGTGTTATTCTTGTGTATCAAAGTTATTGCTTGTACAGTTTAAGGACCGCCGAGTCCGATCATTGCTGCTAATAATACTATATACTGTATTACTGTAACTTACTGCTACCACGAATGAGATTTGCTATGTTGTTGTCCAACCACGTTGGGCTGTTTGTGCATTTCCGCCATCGCGGGTGAGACTGGCACACTGAGTTTATCCACTGAAGAACCAACGACCACGGCGGACAGATTACGAGCTGTTCACCGCATCTCGGAGTGATAAAACTAACGGTTGCCATCTCTCCCACGATCGCTAAACCGGCTTCAGTGCCGTCACCCTGTTCCCTCTCTCTCGTACTAACTGCACACACACACACACGACCCCTCACAAACATACCGGCACACACATTTGGCAAACGAATAACTTGGTGATAAAGCCCAGTTTTGTCCCTAAATTATCATACCAGTGGAGACATGTGTTAAATAGACAGACGCCATTAACCAGTCTCTCTGCCCACATTTGCGGCCACATTCTCTGGCCGGAAACCTTGCGTGACACACACTCCATGAGAGACACGCCCACCATTTTGTGCAACTCCTTCTCTCCTTACACATACACATGCACACACACACACATACAACCATTCACACACACACACGCACACACACCTCTACCCTTTTCTCATGTATTATAGGCTTATCTGTTACCATATTTAATCATGTTACTGTTCAGTTTGTAGTTGGAAGGTGGAAGTTTGTCGACTGCATTGTACTGATTATTAATTGATATTACTGCATCAATAAACTTTGTTATATTTTAAAGAGAAGTGTTTTGGTATTGTTCTGCATGCATCTGTGCCAGGGGCTGGTAGGGGGCGTCAGTGCTCGGATTCAAGCCTTCATTGTTCCCTTTTTAATGTCGATTTTCTCTGGACATCGACTTTCCTAAGAGAACAATCCTATATTTAGAAGTCTGGTTATTAGTCCCTGATTCCAGAGAGGTGCCCGGCAAAATTAATTCTTATTAGTATTCTATTGATTTTGATAATTGATAGTTATCTTTGACGATTGTTGATTTGAAGGATTAATAAGCTAATGTTGATTCTAATCAATATTCTATTGATTTTAATAATTAATAATTATCTTTGATAAATATTAATTATTGCTAATAACTAAACCGGCTCCTGAACGAAGTCCCAACAGCTGTGTATTTTGATAGTAGTAAAATAAGCAAAGTCCATGTCAAATGTTCATGAATTAAGCTTCATGTGAGCTGATGAGTCGGAAACATGCCTCAAGATTTGAATAATAATTCTAAGTGTAGAGAGTTTGTTATATTGAAAAACAATGGAGGTTTCCATGGCAGTCATAGAACAGTCTCTCAACTTATCAGTCATGTGATGAGTTAAATAAGGGGTTTATCTGATTAAGAACAAAGAGGAGAGGGATTTTGTTGTGCTTTTCCCCACAGTTAAGGTTTGCCAGATGTGACAAGCTCAGACTTGCTGGCACCAGTCCGAATTTATTTATAGCTCAGGAGAAAGTCAGTGTAGATTCTGTATTTAAGTCATTCTGTGTAGAATTGTTAAATCTTTCTTAGTCCTCTTCTGCCTCAAAGTCCTACAGCTGACTACCTGAATGTACTGAAAGACCAGGTTATCCCAGAAACTGATTTTTTTCTTCCCTGATGGCACGGGTATATTCCAGGATGACAATGGCAAGATTCATTGGGCTCAAGTTGTGAAAGAGTGGTTCAGGGAGCATGAGGAATAATTTTCACACATGAATTGGCAACCACAGAGTCCTGACCTTAACCCCATTGAACATTTTTGGGACTGCTGGAGAAGACTTTATGGAGTGGTTCGACTCTCCTGTCATCAATACAAGATCTCGGGCGGACTCTGGATGGAATTACAGTAAATGTTGTGACGTTGCATAAGGTTGTAGAAACAATGCCACAATGATTGTGCACCGTAATCAAAGCTAAAGGCGGTCCAACGAAATATTAGAGTTTGAAAAAAAATATTTTGGCCAGGCAGTGTAAATCCCCACAGATGTTCCAACATCTAGTGGAAAACCATCACAAAAGAGTAAAATATCCCCATAAATGCCCTTAACTTAAGTGTTCAACAAGTTGTTGGGCCTCATGTATTCAGATAGAAAACAAAGGCAGGCCTAACAGTCGTAAAAACCTAACTCAAGCCCCTACATTCCATGTCGTAAATTTTAATGATAAAAATCACGCCAAAATCAAACAAAGGGAGTCCAAAACAGACTACAAATCCATGAAGCCTTGCTCACTAAAGGATCAAACTCTCAGCTCCTATTGGATGAGGCACACAACACAACGTCTCTCAAATATGACATCATCAGGAGTTGAAATACCTCTGAAATGCTTCCAGAATTCGCTTCCAGCGACTTTGCTTGCAGTGTGTGGACGCAGTTCAATGCTGCTCTCACGTGCAACCTCGTGGCACAAGGAAGTAACGTCCGAATTGAAACTGTAGCCATACAGTCTCCATCTCGCTGGACGAGTTGAGATTACTCTTGTGTTCAACCGAACACTCTAACGGATACGAAGGAGACCACCGAGCAATTCGCATCTTCATCCATTTGCCTACAGAAGTGAAGAGATTAAAGATTTCTCTTCCATCTTCAATCAAGTCTACATTTCTGAGTTCTCCGCCAGCCCTCCAAGAATCAACAGCCGTACCGCCCACTGATAGAGTGAGGAAACGGACTCCCGTCATCACCCGAGCCTCAAGGAACTGGGTCAGAGTTAAAGGATGGAGGAAAACACATTCTACCTGTGTCCTCATGCGATTCAAGTAAGAGGTTTACGTCTAGGCAGAGATAGAATATTATAGTGTGTTATTCTTGTGTTTCAAGGTTTTGCTTGTACAGTTTACGGACCACCATGTCCGCTCATTATTAATACTCAGGGTATTAATTATCTCAAGTTTGTTTTGCTGTATTGTGGTCCAACCAAATTGGACTGTTGTGCAATTTCGCCATCGCGGGTGAGACAGCAACTGAGTTCATCCGTTAAAGAGTCAAATAACGCGGGACTTTTACGAGCCGTCCACCGCGTCTCTGAGTGATAAACTGACAGCTGTTTTCTCTCCCACTATCGCGAAATCGGCTTTAGGGCCATCATCTCTCTCTCTCTCGTACTAACCACACACCCCCACACACACACCTTATGTGTTATAGGATTATTTTATTTCCATATCTAATCATATCACTGTTTAGTTTGTAGTTGTAAGTCGGAAGTTTATTGACTGCATTGTATTAATTATTAATTGATATTACTGCATAATTAAACTTTGTTTTTATTACAAAGAGAAGTGTTTTGGTTTGTTTTGCATACACCTGTGTCATGCTGACGGGATGTCAGTGCTCGGATTCAAACCTTCATTCATTGTTTTTTCTGGAAAATCGATATTCTTCAGATCTCGATTTTCCTAAGAAAACAATCTAATATTGAGACTGTTTTACTATTTGGTTATTAGTCCCTGATTTCAGGGTGGTGCCCCGTCAATGTTAATCCTTATTAATATTCTATTGATTTTTGATAATTGATAATTATCTTTGATGGTTGTTGAATTTGAATGATCAATAAGCTAGTGTTAATTTTAATTAATGTTTCATCGATGTTAACAATTAACTATTATCTTTGATGATTGTTGATTTAAAGGATCAAAAAAGCTAACATTGATTCTCATCAATGTTATATTATCAAAATCAATAATTCTTTGATAATTATTAATTATTGCTTATAAACTAACTTGCTCCTAAACGTAGCACACTACATTTACTGGAGCCCCATATGAGGTTTTAATGAGTTAGATTCAATTGGTTAATTTAAATATTAATTAATAACTACATAAATAATTAATTATTTCTGATAGTAACACTGATCTAAACAACCAGTAAAGCCCTGCAAAGTATATATGGTTGTGGAGTTTGGGTATGTACATACTTTTGGCCTTATGCTCCTTTAATAATTTTTAGCTGGTCTACAATGACCCAATCAAAAACATACATCTTGCTATCATTTATTTTTCCTTTTGGTCTTTTTAATGCAAATTATACATCCTCCACTCAAGAAAAAAGGAAGATGACTTCCATAGAATCCATAGTTTCTGATGATTTCAAGTTGAGAGTGTGTACTAGAGAAGTATACTAAAGGGTTCTTCAGAAAAGGACATTAGAACGGTCCAATTGAATTGGTATGGATTCTGATACATTGAAGCCAGGGGGTGTAATGCAAAGTTGCCATTGCTGGACCTTAATACACATAAGAGGATTCCAAATAATAGAACTTACAGAGCCTAGTGCTGTGATCCCAGTAATAGACTAACATCAAAGAGGAGAATGCTTACTAGAGGAGACAGTGGTGGGATGAAATGGGGGATAGGTATTGGCCTGCTCACACTTCTGCCTGTTTCATCCCTTTAACAGCCATCATTTTTCCACATGGGACTTGTCAATTTCTTCCAAGATTCATAATTGCTTTCCTTGCTGTTATACTGCAGCCTCCCACTGTGTTATTGTGAGCCTGAGCTGTAGCGATGAGTGAGATTACTTTATTGATTGCCATGTCTTTGACCATTTTGTCCTTCTGAATGCATAGTTCCATCAGTTAGCACACTTCATAAGCAATGGTTATCATAGGTGTCACTTTTTGCCATGGCTAATTTTGTCCCCACTTTATGAAATAACTTGCAACATGTATTTATTACAGAGGAAGCATTTCCAATTGTTGAGCCTTTCCTTTGTGTGTATCATGATCCCACAGTAAAGTCGACATGTTGCCTCTGAATGTTCATGTACCCTGAAATTGACCCATTCTGCTACATTATTGGCAAGCGGCATCTCCCATCAGACATTTTTGCATCAATTCAAATGTGTTCACCTTTCCCTCTGGCACTATTGATAGTGCATTGCGTGAACAACCTTCAAGACGCTGGTTCTTGTCCCTATGGAACTGGGAAGTAATCACATTCACAAACAACAGTGAATGCGTTTTGGATGTTGCATTTTCGTTCTAAAAATACATATTTACTTCACTGATGGTTCGGTTTGGGGTTTGGGTTTGGGTTAGAGGGTAGAGTTAAAAAAAATACATTCCTGTTGATTGTGTTAGATTATTTACAATTAAAAATACATTTGCTGTTGGCTTTTTTCTGTGGACATTTCACTCAGTTCACACATGCCCATATTTTCAACAACACTTTCAGCATTGGCCACTGGGGGCAGTGGTTCGAACTTCAGTAAGCATAAACAGATTTCAGTAGAATAACTTTTGACCTAATGTCACCGAATTCACAGTGAGATCAGTCTGTCCTGCTGAAATTGAATTGAACAATAGGGGACATGTTGGTTTATTTAAATTAAAATATATTAGGGAGGGTTACAACCTAGAACCCCTCGTACCAAGCGAACATTTTACTGCTAGACCAACAAATCACAATTAAAAAAAAACTTTCTTGCTGATCCATGTTTTGAGTCAATGACCTAAAAAGACTCAGGACTGACAGTGGCAGATGTAAGAATTAATTTAACAAATTAAATATATCACATATTAATGTAAACAGTTGGATTGGTCAGCAAGAACAATTGCTCCACCAAATAACTGTGTAATGAAAACCTTTGTTGAGTCAAAAATAGCAACTCAATTTGCTATTGTAATGTGTTGTTTAAATGATTTTTGGACATTTCTAAACATAATATTATCTACATTTCAGTTTTGACTTGGAAATGCAGGCTTGATTTCTGGATCAATACATCACATTTATTTATCAAAACACTAAAATATTATTTTAAATTATATGTGCATAACTGAATTAATATTCATGAGCTAAACCTTCTCCATTTAGTGGCACCACAACCAGCACTTCTGTGCACCCCACCCCCTCCACAAATGTCCCCAAAAGTTTTTAAAACAAAGTGATGCCCATGCCGGTTACCTTCCAGTATCAGTTTTACTGAGCAATGGACTTTAGTATTCATAGTCCTGAGAAAACCTTCAAGCAGTCTCTGCAATGTAGGACACTTCCATAACTTATTGGAAAGTTTCATATACTGAGAGTTCACCTTGGGACTTGCCAAGACTCTCAAAAGCTCAAATATTGTGCATCTTAAACAAAAATGTGTAACAACAGCACAATACTGTTGTACACATATTTCATAACACTTCATCTCTTGAAGATGATTTAAACAGTAAATCAGTGCCTTGGTTCCATTCACTGATCTACTGGATTTTACTGTATTTGTTTCTAGCTATTTCTTAGGTAATCTCTACACTGCTGTTATTGTTAATCATTTGAGGACTGTGAAATGTAGATGCTTTATCTTCTTTTAAGCATCCTCAAAAGCCAAGAGTTTATACGTAGATTAACTATCACACATTTCTTATGCAATGTTTAAGTTGCCCTCTTTGATGTCAGCTTGTTATGGCTTCTCACAAATTGCAGTTTTACAAAAATTAACATTTTACAACTTGCAGAAATCCATAGCAGAACATATTATTTTGCATAGCTGGCCACACACAATCATGCCATGTCTATATCTGGAATAATTGGACGTTTAAAAATCTGCAAACTACAAAAAATAAGATAGAATAAATGAATTTACTTCCTTGACTTGAGATGCCCATACTCTTATTATTTATTAGTTATACACCTTGAAGAAAACTTGAGTAAACATTTTTTGTTCTACAAAAGTCCCTGCCATTTAAGAGCTAGGCTAGCAGGTGTGTTATTCTCCCATTTTTTTTTACATTCTCCTGAGCTCTGTTACCTCGACAACCAGGTCTCTGTAAAGCTTTGAGAGATTGCAGCATGATCCAATTAAGGTACATGTCCTCACACGCTGCACTGCAAACCATCTCGTGGGCCAATGATAATTACCCTTGGGGCCCTGCAACTCCAATAACCCTTTTCAGTCCTTACCAGGCAGACAGCAGCTTCCCCTTAGTAACTTCCTTTCAGCATGTGCCCCTGAGGTCAGGGCATTCACCAGTGCAAGACATTCCACTGGAACTTTTTATTGATGAAAACAGACGCACAGCAGAGACTGGGATGGGGATCAATATGCTATTTTTTTTTTACCGGATTTACTTTGTTCAAAGCTGATACTATATATTAATATAATAATAGTGCACTATTATTACTGAATTGTTTTTGAGTTGAAGTATGTTTGTGGTTAAACCACTGAACTTTGATGCTAGGCTATATATTTATTAGGGCTGCTTGATTTGGACAAAAATTCATATTGCGATTGTGTGATTCCTTTTGACCAAATGTTCCGGATCCTTTCCTCTGCTTCTCCTTCTTGCATTTCCATCAAGATATTCTGCCTTTACAGGTCAAACCATGCAGCCAGGGTTTAATTTTAAAAGTTCTACCTTGTACAAAGTTATCTATCATTCACTAATAAATGAATGTCCCTGTAACAGGTAAAGGTGGGCACGGAGGAGGCGGGAACTGGCTGAACAAACTTTAATGATATAAATGAACTTAAAACAACATAAAAGATAAACAAACACAGACACACATGTTGCGCGGCCGCATGCATCTCTCTCTCTCTCTCAAACTGGCACCTCCGTCTCCCCTTTATCTCGCTCTCCCGCTGATCAGCTGATTCAGCACAGCCATGCAATATCATGGCCCGGCCATGCCCTCTTCCTCATCACACTCCTCCCCCACCCAATTTAGGCCGGGGCACCACCGGACTGACATACCCCCCCCACACACACACCTATGGAGGGGAGACACTGCCCTTCAGGCCATTCTGTCAGCCGGTGGTCCACCCCGCCTCTTGTGAACCTGGGGAGAGACAAGGGGAGGTGTGGGGAGAGGGAAAGGGTGAGCGGAGACACACAGAGAGAGAGAGAGAAAGGAGAGAGAAGTTGCTTGCCGGCTCCTGGACGCGCTGTCGCCCAGTCCTCAACCACTCCTCCGGCCCCTGGTAGACGGAACCACTTCTCCCCTTCTTCGGCAAACGGCAGTGGTTCCTCCGGCTCTCGGCGGCTGGCAGCGACCCCTATGTCCCCAGGCAGATGGCCGCGGCTGCTCCCCTGGCGGATGGCAACAGCAAGGATTATGCGACAACGAATCACTCCTCCCTCCTGGGCTTTGGAACCACTTTAACAGGTAAAGGTGGGCAAGCAGGAGGCAGGAACCGGCTGAACAGTCAACATAAACTGTAATGACATAAATGAACTTAAAACAACATTAAAAATAAATGAACACAGTCACACATGCAGTGTGGCCACATGCATTTCTCTCACTCAAACTGGCACCTCCGGCTCCCCTTTATCTCGCTCTCCTGCTGATCAGCTGATTCAGTGGCGGCCTTGCACCATCACGGCCCGGCCACGCCCTCCTCCTCATCACAGTCCCGCTATGGGATTGTGTCTAATTATTGAAATTTTTCACCTGCAGTTATACCTTCTGAAAGTTTCCGGAAATTTGTGGATATTTATATGTCTCTAAAGTTGCACATATGTAAAAGTGTTTAGAAGAAAGCCTTTCTTACTGTCACACATGATACATTTTCATATATACAGTGAAATTTCTTTCTTTTCACATATCCCAGATAAGCTGGGGTCAGGGTCAACCATGATACAGCACCCCTGGAGCAGATATGGTCAAGGGCCTTGCTCAAGGGCCAAACAGTGGCATCTTGGCAGTATTGAACCCCCAACCTTCTGGTCAGTAACCCAGAGCCTTTAACCGCTGAGCCACCACTGCCAATATGGATGCTGTCAATATTTTACATCATTTGAATATAAGTATATAGACTATGAGATGAGATCACCCTGCACATACAAATCCATCTTTTTTTAAATCTCAGTGTAACTGAACAGACACAGAACATCAGCAGTTTCAGTTCCAGTGAGATTCTGACAAAGTTTGTGAGGATATAAATCAAATTAATTTATAAATCTTATTTTCATTTAGAAAAGTGATGTTGGCCATATCACAAGATCAGTTCAAATGTAACTTTGAGCAACGACAACCAGGGTGATAGGTTATCAAACCAGAAATATTGTAGAGTACTATGCATAAAAATGATAGAATTCAAAATTTGGCCTCAAATTCACAGTATGTAATGGTGCAAGTGCAACTGAACACAGGAACTAGCTCGGGTGTTCATGTTCTTATGCTCTTTTGGGCTGCGCTCTTGGAGACTACCCTTCTGCCCTTGCTCAGAAATAGCTGCATGTTTTTCTGATGCATTCGATGGTCTGTTATTTTTTACCATTGTGTGGGTTTCAGTAAGGAAAAGTTCGGAAAAGTTCGTTTGTGTGAGAGGTGAGAATGTGTGGGAAGAGGTTGATAGAACTTACTGTACTAAAATTGTAATAGCTTACAGCTCCCACACAATTACATTCTTCATCTGTGTGGACACTAAAAAGCCTTATCTTCTTGCTGACTGACCTTTTGACACCTTATTTGTGTCTAAAAGAGCACCTTGAAATGTTAATTCAGAAGCATTTGTTTCATAAAGTATTCTAAACAGACAGCTTCAAATCCATGTGAATTAATTAGCAAATATTGTTAATTTAATAATCATTTGACATTTTGCAGTGTACAATACATTAAATGAGCACAATATAATAGAATAATTTTAAATAATGACTTTAATATTGTGGTGAGCAGGGCGTGGCCGAGTGGCATTTCAGACAGGAAGCTGGGACCGGGTGTACACTCCAACGAATTTTAAGTTCAGTTCCCCTGCCCTCACTACCCTCGATGTCGGGGCGGCCAGGGGCTATACGGCGATTCCCCCAGTGGATAAGGCACTTGTGGTGCACCAATGCCCGCAGAGCGTCACCACCTGGGCGGACACCCAAAGCTCCTGTCCGAGCCCTGTAGGTTCACGTCGTCCCTGACGGCCAAAGCCTACAGCATTGCTGGACAAGCCGCCTCTGCCCCGCACAACATGGCTCTCTTGCAGGTCCACCAAGCCAAAACGCTAAAAGAACTGCACGAGGGTAGTTCCACCTCTGGTGATCTGATGCAGGAACTGTGCTCAGCGACCGACCTCGCTCTCCGAGTGACGAAGGTCACGGCGCGGTCTCTCGGGTGGACGATGTCCACATTAGTGGTCCAGGAGCACCACCATCTTTGGCTCAACCTGGTCGAGATGGGTGAGGCTGACAAGACACGGTTCCTTGCTGCCCCCATCTCCCAGGCTGGCCTATTCAAAGACACCGTCAAGGACTTTGCCCAGCAGTTCTCGACGGTGAAGCAGCAGACGGAGGCTATCCGGCATATCCTGCCCCGGCACTGCTCAAGATCCCGCACCCCGTCTGCTCGTTGCCAAGGGCGTCCCCCTGTGGTGACTTCACCGGCTCCATCGCAGCCCGCCCCTTCGGCCCGGCCCCGGAGTGGAGCCCACCGCAGGAAGCAGACGCCACCCGTCTCACGGCCGGCTGCCAAGAACCCACGAAGGTTGTCAAAACGCCCCGGAGACGGCGACCCAGGGTCGACGAAACCCACTGCATTGGAGCTGGTAGAAAGACCATTCCATCCCCAGGTGGAGGGCCGGGTGGAGAATCTTTTGTTGCCTTTTTATTTGATTTCGCCACATGCCCAAGTGGCTGCAGTACCCAACATTTCAGCAAAAGAGCGGTTTCCTCCTTCCCTGGTTCACATACCCAGTGTGCACGGTCGTCATCACGACCACCATCCACCTTTTTTCCCTTGCAAGATTGGTACTTGAGCGGCGGTCTCACTGCCCCTGCGGCGGTCTCCCCTAGAAACTCGTCAGTCAATAATTTTTTGTGGAATGAAAGCTATACAATACTTGAAATTGCCAAAAAATTGAATATTTCATACAAAGGTACACTACAGTCTGCAAAGACAAAGGACAACTGGCTCTAACAAGGACAGAAAGAGATGTGAAAGGCCCAGATACAGCTAAACAAGAGGATAAGTACATCAGAGTCTCTAGTTTGAGAAATAGATGCCTCACATGTCCTCAGCTGACAGCTTCATTGAATTATTCCCTCTCAACACCAGTTCCTTATCTGTCACTCACTCGACGTTGTGTCAATGTAGTGACACTAGGGGTCACTCATGGGAGCCCGAAACACCTCTGGTCTTTGATAAAAGGCCAATGAAAATTGGCGAGTGGTATTTGCATGCCACTCCCCCAGACATACGGGTATAAAAGGAGCTGGTATGCAACCACTCATTCAGATTTTCTCTTCGGAGCCGAACGGTCATGCTCACTGAGCTGAATTCTCACGACTGTTCATTCACCTCTGCTGGATCTGACGGCGCATTTCAGCGGCTTCTCCCTCCTCTGCACTGGTGCACTGCCAAGAACGCCCCTGGGCACTTTGGCAGAAAAAAGAGAGGATATTTTCCTGAAAGAATATATTCCTCTAAAAGAGCGGCACACACGGAATGTCTTTTTAAAGATGTGTCTTTTTAAAGATGCCTTTCCGATTGTGAGTTATTCCTGGTTGCGGTTGTTACCTCTCAACTTCAGATGGTCACGATCGCTGTCTTTTGTGTCTGGGCGCGACCCACACAGAGGCAGCGTTTGTGGATGGTTCATGTTCTCACTGCGAGAAAATGACCATGGCAATGTTGCGGTCTTGGCTTGCTTTCGTAAGAAAACAAGCCACCCTAGCGGCTCCCCACCTCGGTCCTTCTACCTACGGGTTTGAGGTCAGCGCGGCTAGCACTGGGGGCGATTTGGGGACCCCAATGGGATCGCCTCCACCGGGTATCCCCCCGCGGACCTCCCATTCCCCAACACGCTCGTCTGCCCCAATCGGGCTTCCGGATGAGTCCGCCGGCTCGTCTCACAGCGAGTTCGACCTCTTGTTCAGAGCCCGCAAATCTGATGAGATCTCGAGCGCAGCATCGGAGAGCGGGCTTGTCCAGTCGGACGCAGAATCTTCAGCTGGGCTCCCCCCTTCAGGGTCGATTGCCTAGTTACAGGCTGATGCAGAGATGACGGACATGCTTTCCCGGGCGGCCGCGAGCATCGGGCTAGAGTGGAACCCTCCACTCTCCCCTGAACCCTCGCAGCTCGATGATTGGTTCCTAGGCTCGCGGTGGCGCTCAAAGCAGCCACACCCCGATCCAGTGCCTTTCTTCCTGGAAGTGCACGAGGAGCTGACAAAATCATGGGAGGCACCTTTTACTGCCTGGTCCCAATTTCTCAGTTCCCCTGCCCTCACTACCCTTGATGGCGGGGCGGCCAGGGGCTATACGATGATTCCCCCAGTGGATAAGGCTCTTGCGGTGCACATATGCCCACAGAGCGCCGCCAACTGGCGCGGACGACCAAAGCTCCCGTCCAAGCCCTGTAGGTTCACATCATCCCTGATGGCCAAAGCCTACAGCGCTGCTGGACAAGCCGCCTCTGCCCTGCACGCCATGGCTCTCCAGCAGGTCCACCAAGCCAAGGCGCTAAAAGAACTGCACGAGGGTAGTTCCGCCCCAGATCTGATGCAGGAACTGCGCTTGGTGACCGACCTCGGTCTCTGAGCGATGAAGGTCACGGCGCGGTCTCTCGAGCAGACGATGTCCACATTAGTGGTCCAGGAGTGCCACCTTTGGCTCAACCTGGTCGAGATGGGTGAGGCCGACAAGACACGGTTCCTTGCTGCCCCTTCTCGCAGGCTGGCCTATTCTGTGACACCGTCGAGGACTTTGCCCAGCAGTTCTCGACGGTGAAGCAGCAGACGGAGGCTATCCAGCATATCCTGCCCCAGCGCAGTTCAAGATCCCGCACCCCGTCTGCTCGTCGCCAAGGGCGTCCCCCTGCGGTGACTGCACCGGCTCTGCCGTAGCCCGCCCCTTCGGCCCGGCCCCGGAGTGGAGCCCATCGCAGGAAGCAGATGCCACCCGTCTCATGGCCGGCCGCCAAGAACCCACGAAGGTCGTCAAAGTGACCCAGGGTCGATGAAACCCACTGCATTGGAGCTGGTAGTAAGACCACTCCATCCCCCGGTGGAGGGCCGGGTGGAGAATCTTTTGTTGCCTTTTTATTTGATTTCGCCACATGCCCAAGTGCTTGCAAAACCCAACAGTTCAGCAAAAGAGCGGTTTCCTCCTTCCCTGGTTCACATACCCAGTGTGCACGGTCGTCATCATGACCACCGTCCACCTTTTTTCCCTTGCAGGATTGGCGCTCCAGTGGCGGTCTCCCCGCCCCTGCGCGCCCAGCTGTGGCACACATCCACCCCCGATGTGACAGTCTCCACGGGTTGCGAGGACAGGCCTCTTCCTCCCCCATCCCGGGCTGTTCTGGGGGTGGTCACAAGGAGCCAGTTAAGTGCTTCGATGTCCCTAGACTCAGCACGGCCACGACATGGTGTGGCACCTCGAGCTCCGCCCCGCCGCAAGACCCCACCTGCCAGTACATCCGATGACATTGTCCCTTTGGTCCCCCTTGCACGGAACTTGGATGCGTGGCTTATGCTTTCCAATCTGTTGCGATGGCTGGTCCAGACCGTCCGACTCGGCTATATGATTCAGTTCGCCAGGCGTCCGCCCAGGTTCAGCAGTATCCACTTCACCTTGGTGAAGGACGAAAACGCTGCTACCTTGCGTGCGGAGATCGCTACCCTCCTACGGAAGGGTGCGATAGCACCTGTCCCTCCGGCCGAGATGAAGAAGGGGTTTTACAGCCCCTACTTCATCGTACCGAAAAAAGGCGGTGGGTTGTGGCCAATCTTGGACCTTCGAGTACCGAACCGGGCTTTACACAGACTCCCGTTCAAGATGCTGACGCAAAAACGCATTCTGGTGAGCGTCCGGCATCAAGATTGGTTCGTGGTGGTAGACCTGAAGGACGCGTGCTTTCACGTCTCGATTCTACCTCGACACAGACCCTTTCTGCAGTTTGCATTCGAGGGTCAGGCGTATCAGTACAAGGTCCTCCCTTTCGGCCTGTCCTTGTCCCCTCGCGTCTTCACGAAGGTCGCAGAGGCAGCTCTTGCCCCGTTAAGGGAAGTGGGAATTCGCATTCTCAACTATCTCGACGATTGGCTAATCCTAGCTCACTCTCGGGACATGTTGTGTGCACACAGGGACTTGGTGCTCTCGCACCACAGCCGATTAGGGCTTCGGGTCAACTGGGAAAAGAGCAAGCTCCTCCCAGTTCAGAGCATCTCTATTCTCGGTCTCTTTGACAGCGCGCCTCACGAATGAGCGCGCACAGTTGGTGCTGGCCTGTTTGAAGGCATTCAAACAGAAAACAGCGGTTTCACTGAAAACCTTTCAGAGGCTCCTGGGGCATATGGCATCCTCACCGGTAGCCACCCCGCTCGGGTTGATGCATATGAGACCGCTTCAGCACTGGCTTCAGACTCGAGTCCCAAGATGGGCATGGCACCGCGGGACACATCGCGTGGTCATCACGCCGTTCTGTCACTGTCTCTTCAGCCCTTGGACTGACCTCTCGTTTCTACGGGCAGGTGTTCCCCTAGAGCAGGTCTCCAGGCACGTCGTGGTCATGACAGATGCCTCCAAAACAGGCTGGGGCACTGTTTGCAACGGGCACGCAGCCGCCGGCTTATGGACGGGCCCGCAGCTGCGTTGGCACATCAACTGCCTCGAGTTGTTGGCAATTCTGCTCGCCCTGTGGAGGTTCTGGCTGTTGATCCAGGGCAAGCACGTGTTAGTTCGGACAGACAACACGGCAACGGTAGCATATGTCAACCGCCAAGGCGGTCTGCGCTCTCGTTGTATGTCACAACTTGCCTGACATCTCCTCCTCTGGAGTCAGCAGCACTTCAAGTCGCTGCAAGCCACTCACATCCCGGGCGACCTCAACACAACAGCGGACACGCTGTCACGGCAGGTTACCCCCAGGGGAGAGTGGAGACGCCACCCTCAGGTTGTCTAGCTGATTTGGAGTCGATTCGGACAGGCACAGGTAGACCTGTTTGCCTTCCAAGAATCCTCCCACCGCCCGCTCTGGTACGCCCTGACCGAGGCACCCCTTGGCATAGATGCACTGGCACACAGCTGGCCTCCTGGCCTATGCAAATATGCGTTTCCCCCAGTGAGCCTACTTGCACAGACTCTGTGCAAGGTAAGGGAGGACGAGGAGCAGGTCATCCTGGTAGCGCCCTACTGGCCCACCCAGGTGTGGTTCTCGGACCTCATGCTCCTCCCTGGCAAATTCCACTGAGGAAGGACCTTCTTTCTCAGGGTCGGGGCACCATCTGGGACCCGTGACCAGACCTCTGGAATCTCCATGTCTGGCCCCTGGACAGGACTTGGAAGACTCACTCAGGCTAGGGTCCCCTCTATGAGGCACCTGTATGCCTTTAAGTGGCGTCTATTCGCTAAGTGGTTTTCTTCCCGATGGGAAGACCCCAGAGATGCACAGTCGGATCGGTGTTTTCCTGTCTGCAGGAGAGGTTGGAAGGGTGGCTGTCACCTTCCACCTTGAAGGTGTACATTGCTGCTATAGCAGCACACCACGACACAGTGGACGGTAAGTCCTTAGGGAAGCATGACCTGATCATCAGGTTCCTGAGAGACGCCAGGAGGCTGAACCCCTCCAGACCGTGCCTCGTTCCCTCATGGGACCTCTCTGTAGTTCTTCAGGGTCTACAGAGAGCCCCTTTTGAGCCTTTGCAGTCAGCTGAGCTTAAGACAGTCTCCTTGAAGACTGCCCTCCTGACTGTGCTCACTTCCATCAAGAGGGTAGGAGACCTGCAAGCGTTCTCTTTCAGCAAAACGTGCCTGGAGTTTGGTCCGGGCTACTCTCACGTGATCTTGAGACCCCGACCAGGCTATGTGCCCAAGGTTCCCACAACCCCTTTTAGGGACCAGGTGGTGAACCTGAGAGCGCTGACCCAGGAGGAGGCAGACCCAGCCCTGTCGTTGCTGTGTCCAGTGCTTGCTTTACACATCTATTTGGATTGCACGCAGAGCTTTAGGATCTCTGAGCAGCTCTTTGTCTGCTTTGGTGCACAGCAGAAAGGAAGCACTGTCTCCAAGCAGAGGATCGCCCACTGGCTCATTGATGCCATAGCTATGGCATATCACGCCCAGGACGTGCCGCCCCCGGTAGGGCTACGAGCCCATTCTACCAGGGGTGTAGCGGCCTCCTGGGCCCTGGCCAGGGGTGCCTCTCTAACAGACATTTGCAGAGCAGCAGGCTGGGCAACACCCAACACATTTGCAAGGTTCTACAACCTTCGGGTGGAACCGGTTTCGTCCCAGGTAGCGGCACGCAATACAAGCGGATAAGCCCGGGATGGCTGGCCGGGTGTATCGCTTGCACATAGTGCCTTTCACCTCCTCTGAGCTGAAGACGTGCGCCATTAATTCCCAGTAGTGTTCACAAACTCTGTTCCCTGGTTGACTTCCTCTGAGCCCTGTGGCAGTTGAGTTTTCGGAGAGACTCACTGCTGGCCCAGTACACGTGATAACTAAGAGCCCTGTTCTGGGTTAGGTGCTCCGCATGTGGCGGTTCCCTGTAAGGTAACCCCATGCGATGTATATCTTCCGCTAATTCATTTCACTGTTGGCAAACTGCGTCTTCCTTGGGCAGAGCCCCCTCTGCCACAGTCTCCATGTTTGTAGCAACTCCTCCTCCGTAGGGTAGGATCTACCATGAGACTCTCCACATGGTCGGTAAGACTTGCGTAACCTCTGTTCCCCGATGGAGGGAACGAGACGTTGTGTCCCTCCTGCCACAATGCTGAACTACCTGCTGAAATGGCTGGACCTTGTCTCGGCTCCTCAGCATAAAACCTGAATGAGTGGTTGCATACCATCTCCTTTTATACCCATATGTCTGGGGGAGTGGCATGCAAATACCACTTGCCAATTTTCTTTGGCCTTTAATCAAAGACCAGAGGTGTTTTGGGCTCCCAAGAGTGACCCCTAGTGTCACTACATCGACGCAACATCTTGTTCCCTCCATCAGGGAACGGAGGTTACGCAAGTAACCAGGACGTTTCATGTACAGCAGTATAGAGAAGACTCAGGGATGCAGGCCTTATGGAAAGAATTGCACATAAAAAGACACTTTTGAAACAGAAAAACAAATAGAAAATGTTAGAGTGGGCAAAGAAACAGACATTGGACAACAGATAATTGGAAAAAAAGTGTTATGGATCTTAATCCCATTCTGCTATGGCAAGTGCTACAGGAAGCATAGGGTGAAATGTCACCTGAGTATCTGGACAAACTGACAGCTAGAATGCCAAGGATCTGGAAAGCTGTCATTGCTGCACGTGGAGGATTTTTTGATGAGAACTCTTTGAAGTAGTTTAAGAAGTTCTGAACATTATTTTTCAAATTGTAATAGTAATTTTTCATGTTATTAATGTCCTGACTATAGGTTGTGATCAGATGAATGCCACTTTGTTGAATAAAAGTACCAATTTCTTTCCATAAGAGCAAAATCTGTACATTATTCCAAACTTTTGGCCGCCAGTGTACAGTATGTCCATTAAATATGAAACAAAGTTGTATTTAATTAGCCAAAATAAATATAGCACAGCCCCATTTTTCAGACAAAATATTTCACAAAAAGAAGTTTGATTAGGTTTGTATAATTATTTAACATTAGATAAAGTGTTCAAAATTAAGGCCTAATTTTGACTTACAGCACATTACAGTTCTGAATTAAGACTTACCTATACAGTATCAACTAAAATTACCTTGGTACCAGTTTGTTCAAAGTAACTGGAAAAACAGCCAAGAAAACTAGTTAGTTCAGTAAAAAGCTCTAGCTTCATTTGTTTTCAGAAGCCACTTTTTAAAATTTATTTGTAATTAAATGAAATGCGTACATTTTTGTGTGTGGCTTTAGTGTCTATATACGGTTTGGAGCCGTTGTATCCTGTAGTGTAGTCTACGCCTGCATATCTTTCTTAGGATTTTGCTTATGCCCACCTAAAATAAGTGATGTTACCTATGGCCGCCAGAACAACGAGTAAGCTTTTGACCCAGAACTTTCAATCTAACAACGCGATGCCGCAGCACCGTTGAGTGAATTGTGTGTGTGTGTTTTTTTTTTAAGTAAGTGTACAGAGATTCTCTCTAAACGCATTTAGCAGCAGGAGGTGGGAGCGCAACTGATGGCACTAGCAAGACAGACAGTCCAACTAATCTTATCCACCAATCAGAATGTTCATTTCAGATGTAATTGAATATTTGCTAACCAATCATATTTTCAGTTTCAGTAAGGGGCGGAACAATTACAGCATCTAATGCTGATGCACAAGCATCCATGGAGTAGCCATAATTTGCGTTGTAAATTTATTTCCCTGCTAAACGTAAATACATATACACTACCGGTCAAAAGTTTTGAAACACTTGACTGAAATGTTTCTCATGATCTTAAAAATCTTTTGATCTGAAGGCATATGCTTAAATATTTGAAATTAGTTTTGTAAACAAAAATATAATTGTGCTACCATATTAATTTATTTCATTATAAAACTAAAATGTAATAATAATAATAAAAAAAAAAAAAAAAAAAAAAAAAAAAAAGTTTTTGAAATTGATGACTTGGACCAAATAATAACGAAAAGCAGCCAATAAGTGCAAATATGCAACTCCTTCAATACTGTTTAAAAAGCATCCCAGGGTGATACCTCAAGAAGTTGATTGAGAAAATGTCAAGAGTACATGTCTGCAAATTCTAGGCAAAGGGTGACTACTTTGAAGATGCTAAAATAGAACACTGTTATGATTTATTTTGGATTTTGTTTAGTCACAACATAATTCCCATTGTTCCATTTATGTTATTCCATAGTTTTGATGACTTTGCTATTATTCTAAAATGTGAAAAAAAAAAAAAAAAAAAAAAGAAAAAAAAAAGAATAAAAGAAAAACACACAACTATAATAAAGAATGAGTAAGTATTTCAAAACTTTTGACCGGTAGTGTATATACATTTAAATTTAACTTATGCAATTAAACTTTTTGAAAATACTGCATGTTATTGCACCCATGCTAGTTTTTGATTCTCTTCACATATGCTGGACAACTGTGTCCCGTAATTATTACATCAAATGTCTTTTATTTTTATTTATTTATTTATTTATTTATTTATTTATTTTTTTTGCCTTTTACTACTGTCGGTGGTGCCTTTTTCTCATGATATCAAATCATTTTAATTTATATTTCTAAGTAGGAAAACAATTTCACTATAAACAGAAAAGCACATTATAGTACAAAAATAAAACAAATAACCATTAATTCTTATGTAGGCTATATATGGTAATACAACATAACATGTTAACGTGAACATTACTACACTCGTATTAGCTATACAATGCTTAACAGTGTATTGTGTATTATGAATTAGTTTATTAATTAAAGTAATTATAAATTATTAACAATTTTCATAGTAGCCCAATGACACTACTACACCACTGATTGTATATATAAATAAATGTAATCATTTACATTACATTTATATTTAGTCATTTAGAAGATGCTTTTATCCAAAGCAACATTCAAATGAGGAACATAGCAAGCAATTTGTCACACAAAAGTCAACAGTAACTGCAGGATAGCACTGACAAGTTCACAAGTGGCTGAAGTAGTATAGAATAGGGGTGTGTAGCGAAGCAATTATCTGTATCTGTGTTTGTTCATATGACAAAATTATCTGTATCTGCCTCTGTATTCTGATAGAACCGAATGTGGGCGGGGCTTAAACCGGGGCTTAAACTCTTATAGTTTCTATTAATAAAATGCTTGTATATGCCTTTTCATAATAATAGCCTAATAATAATAATTATCATTATTGTACAATTATTATTTAATTAAATTATTTATTTATTTATTTATTTTTCTCACCAGATGAAGCTGAATTTGTAGGCCACATTAACTGTGGGATATGTTGTTAACTTTGGTTTCCCCTGGTATTTCAGTTATTAATATCTGCATGAAACAGAATTTTCGTTTGTCTGTGCATGTTTAACAAAATTATTCTGGAGGCAGGAAGTGTCAAGCAAAATGTGAAATGTCAAGCACACATTTTTCAGTGAATAATAAATACAAATTCAAACATTAAAAGAGATAACAATAAATCAATATAGCCTGCAAACAGGTGAAAGTCCCGTAAGTCTATCAGGAATTTTTACAATAGGACACCATTATTTAGTTAAATAATAACAATAATAATAATAATGTTACATTTATTTAGCGCCTTTCCAGAGCTCAAAAAACACTTAACATTCTCAAATTTAGCACAGTTTAAAGAAGAAGAAGAAAAAGACAGTTTCAGTTTCTTCGTTTTACATAAGCAGGAATATTCCTTTAGTCTTTAGCATTTTAACTTTTTTTTTTTTTTTTTTATCCAGATAATTACCCTAATCACTGATGTGGATATAAATGTGTTCAAATTTAAGAGACGGAGAGACGAGCTCCGACGTGAAATCTTCAATTCAGGTCATGAATTTAACATCGTGCTCAGGTTTAGGCTATAAATAACTACATGGGAATCACGTGTGAATCGTGTGATACATTAGCATTGACATTTCAAGAAGTGGAAAGTGTATATGATGTTGTATCTTAGTTATTGTTACACCTGACAAGTTCCAGATGTGCACAGTTAACGGAGACCGCAAACGGAGTTGAGACTGAGCCCATCCGATCTGAAATCACACCGTGCGCATTTCCATTCATTAAACTTTATAAATATTGGCTGCACAGATTCATAAATTCATTGTAATTTTGGATATGTTTATTTAAAATGTCGCTTTATTCTTGTACTTCTTGGATAATCAGTCAAACGAATATTTTTTTTATTTTTTTTATATTATTCGGATGAATCCATTATTCATTTTGAAGTCATTATTCGTGCCTTTCCGAATAGGGTATTTGGCTTCGGGCACATCCCTACTATAGAAGCTAGCGCAGAAGAAAGAGTCTGAAAAGGAAATTAAAAATTAATTAATTAATTAATTATAATAGTAAGTGCAATTAGTATGGATTGGTTAAGTGCTCGCGGGACAGATGTGTTTTCAGCTTGTTCATGAATGCTGAGATGGTATCAGCAGATCGTGTGGAGGTTGGAAGTTCATTCCACTACAGAGGCACAGAGAAAGTGAATGATTATGAAATGGACTTTTAGCCTCTTTTTACTATGGGACCACCAGGCACCGTTAGTTCAGCGACCGCAGAGAACGAGTTGGGACATAGATCTGGAGGAGTAAATTAAAGTTAGAGGGTGACGTTCTGTTGGCGGAGTCAAAGCCTTGAATTTGAAGCGGGCAGTTACAGGTAGCCAGTGGAATGAAATAATGAGTGATGTGACATGAGCCCTCTTTGGCTGATTGAAGCTCAGATGCGCTGTTGCATTCTGGACCATCTGCAGCGGCTTAATCGTGCTAGCTGGGAGGCCGGCCACCAGACAGTTACAGTAGTCCAGTCTTGAAATTACCAGAGCTTAGACCAGGAGCTGTGCAACATATTCAGACAAGAATGGTCTGATGTTCCTAATGTTATAAAGCGCAATCCTGCAAGACCAGGTGTGATGAGAGTGGGCAGTGTAGTTAATCTGGTCATCTGCCGCCACTCCCAGGTTGCAGGCTGTTCTGGTTGGCATTAGTGTAGTTGAACTAAGATGAATACTGGGTTGTGGTCAACAGACGGGTTGGCTGGGATCACAAGGAGTTCTGTCTTGGCAAGGTTGAGCTGAAGGTGCCATTCCTTCATCCATGCTGAGATCTCAGAGAGGAAGGTAGAGATATGAGCTGAGACGGTGGGGTCATCATACTGGTAAAAAGAAAAGCTTAAAGCGACAAGTAAAGCTGTGTATCATCTGCGTAGCAATGGAAGGAAAAGCCATGTGCCTTAATGATGATCCGAGTGATGTAGTGTAAATCGAAAAGAGGAGGTTTCCAAGCACTGATCCCTGAGGAACGCCAGTGGTCAGCTGGTGTGATCAATCAATATTCAGAGTAAAATATTTGCTTAAATCTGTGATATACTTAATGTTTCACATTGCTGCAGAAATTACACTCATATTTATTTTATCAGTAGACGTTTTCTTACCAAATCACATTACTGGCAAATACCAGGACAGGCAGCTGAAAATATACCAATGCTTGCATACGGCTCAATCACAAAGAAATTTGGGGCACAACAAATATTTTTCCCTGTCTCCAGATACCCCTAAAATATAAATGGCTTTTTAAAATTTCCGTTGACATTACCCAATGCTGCTTGTTCTTGCCCCTTAAATAATGTGATAACCTAGAGGCGGTTTGGCAGCTTTCTCTTCACGAAACTCTAGATATCACTCTGTTCTCAGCTATCCATGTTTCTGACCCCTTACAGTGGAACAGAGATGTCGCAGTGAGCTAGAGCTTCAATTTCTTTCCATCTTTAATCTGATCTCGAGGGATTTTGGATTTCACACTGTCACGTATGTGCAAAATGTCTTGGTATCTCTCACTTCTGCTTCTATCTGTGTCTAAAACAGATATAGAGACAAAATGGAGAGAGATCAGGGATGATGAGGTGAAACAGTAAAAGAGACAGCAAAAGGATGGAACCTGGATTAGCCATACCCCCTCTTTCAAAAACCTGCACTCCAAAGATACCAAATGAGCTTTATTGAGACCAACATTGTGCAAAGCCGTTGTTAAAAACAACAGCAGCAAAATAGCGCCCTCAACTGACAACTGTTATGAGCAGCATAGATTAAAAATGGCAGTAAGTCTTAATAATTTGCTGCAGCTACAACACTATGAGAACGTGCAAAATGATTGACAGGTCAAAGGCATCATTGTTTGCTGTTTACAGAGTCTAGAGCTGTCACAGAGACAGGTGAGATATCTTACAACACTTATTTCAGTAATATCTCCTAGGGAGTAGGAACATTTTTTGCTTACCTTTCCATTAAATAAATCACTTACAGCACCTTTAAATCATATCCATTAATACTTTTATACTATAGGCCAGGCTAAAATAGTCATAAACATAAGTGATTTACATGGAAGTTTTTAAAGGTACAATTGCAAAAACAGCTTGCTAAATTCTATGGGGCAGAGAGGGTGAAAAATGTGACTAATATTATGAGTTGACTTGACACCTTTAAATATTGATAATTGTGTAGTATACGAAGTATACATTAACCAGTAAAGCTTATGGCTTAACTGGAAATGATGAGGACAAATGGGCAAAATAGACACTTTGTAGGACAATCAATGAGTAAAACACAATTGCTTAGTTATATTAATATTCTTTGCTTGGATTTAAGGTCACCTTTCTCTTGGATAATGTGGTAGCTGCTGAGCACTTACCATGGTAATACTTTGGTGATCAATTTCTTATTTCAAACTGTAAAGTTCCCCAAAGATGCATATAAATTCAGTGCACAGTGCTGTTGCACTTATGCCCTTTCAGTGCTTACATATGTGAAGAGTCTCATTGTTATTCAGGGAACCACTCTGATGGCCTTTAATTTTTTAAGAGAAAAGCATGTGACTAGGCAAGGTTATGTTTGTTCTAGAAGTAAAGGCCCTCTTTAAAACAAGAATTACGAGTGAGTCATTAAATGACTGATCACATATACATGCCAAAGGCTTTGCTACCCTGACTCCAGCCCACTTAGCAACAGGTGCACATTAATTTATAATCTCACTAAATACTTATGACTTCAGGCATATTAATTCATTTAGTTCTAAGGGACATGTTTAATTATTTTCCCTTTTTCAAATGCCAGAACAGGCAAGTCTGAAAGTCTTAGAATGCTCTGTATAGAGGCAATGTGCAGAATTTTAACAGGGAAGAAAGCTTTGGAAAAACAAAGCTACAGGGAAGCACAATAGCTACAATCTAACAACTGTTTGGAAAAATGCCAGAAACCAATGTTTGCTGTCGAGTGAAAAATTACTGAATATTATTCAGTGGCTTTCTGCAGTTTTACCAGTGTTTATGCACTCAAAGACTCTCACAGTGTCTGTCTTCATTTGAGGTTCTCTTCCTGTTCTGTTTGTGGATTTGCTATGGTGACTGAGAGGTGCACAAGACAACTGAATTAGCAAAGAAAATAAAAGCTGAAAACACAATGAAAATAAGTCACAACACAACAAAATTAAGCCAAGACACAACAGAAAATTCATATGGTCTACTTTTATGGTACTTTTTGCATGGTAGCCTACCTTTAACAGATACTGCACATTTAGCTAAATAAGACTTTTTGTGTTCCATGGGAAAAACTATAGGCCTACAGGTTTCGAGGGACAAAAGGGTGAGTAGATGATGGACAAATTTGCATTATTGGGTGAACTACAGTATCTCTTAAGATAAATTATTTAAATTATCTTCTTGGCATGTTCATTAGAAAAGCTTGAGCACACTTCCTCACACTCTCATGAACGTGCCAATGAGACTGCAAATTTCAAGATTTATAGTGAATAACAACACATTTTGGTCTGTTTCTCACCTAAAGCTGTCATATCACTTCAGCAGACATGGACTAAACCATTTGAGTCATATGGATTACTTTTATGATGCATTTAGGTCCATTTTGGAGATTGAAAGCAGTGAGCCTGGTTTCTCCCTAGGTTATTTTTCTCCATTAAGCAAAATCTTATGGAGTTTTGTGTTCCTTGCCACAGTCACCTTTGGCTTGCTCATTGTGGGGTCTAACTACAAATATTTTTTACTTTTTTGAAGGCACAATCTACAATCACGTTTTTATCAAACCGCACATTGATGACTCTAAAGGCCCTATTTTAAGAGCGCAAGCATTGTGCGCAGAGCAGTGCCTTAGGTCATAAGTGCAAAGTCAATGGGCATGGCCATGAAGTTTTGGTATTTTCATACAAGCATGCGCTAAGTCTAGCCGCAAGTGGGTTTGGCGAAATCGTCCGTGCAATACACAAAAGGCGTGAACATGTGCCATTAAATTCGGAGGTTCTTCTCCGGTTATTCAATGTCTCCATCCTATTTTATAGTCCATTCCCTCAAGCACCATTGACTTAAACAAAGACAGCACATTCATAAGAAGTTGATAGTATAAACTGACTGTATGCAATGAATCAGGCATATTTCAATGACAGCAACACGCTCCTTTTATATGCATGGTAAATGTGATTCTCATCAGAATTTGGATGTATGCGCCATTAAATGAAGTAATTATTATTAATCATTTTCATCTACTGACACACAAATCATGGTTAGTATTAACAGTGATTGTATCAGCATGCATTTCACTCCTACCGGTCAATTTCGATTTTGAAAAATTCAATTCAATTACTGAAACATGAAAAAATTTAACCAAAAATATTTCTAAATTCAAATTACACTTCAAATGAAATGAAAATATAATAAAAATAATTAAGTGGTTAAAAAAAAAAAAAAAAAAAAAAAAAAAAAAAAATCTATTTAACTCCAAACATTTTACTCTCTCCAACTTATTCCACCAGCCCCTTTTGCAGTGACTTAAAAACCCTCTACGACAACTGGTGGAAAATTACTAGTCAAAATTAAATCATAAATACAATTGTAAATATACAATAATAATATAATACATGTAAACATAACAATAAAAATAATAATGATAATAATTGAAAAAAGAAAGCATGACCAAAGAAAAATCATAATTTTTTGTTTCAACATACGGCTTCAACAGCGATTGAAGGGACATAATTTGATGTTCTGTACTTTCAAAATTTGGACATGAACTTTATTACCACCTGCTGGTGAAATCTCCAAACTGCAAATGCAGGAACTGAATTGCGCTGAGTTATGAGGTGGTATTGAAATGTCATAGTGCAATGACCAAATTCTGAGGAAAATAGCAATTTGAGCTTTGCGCCACTTCATTTACATACAATACACCCACAGTTTGCGTGCCTATACCCACAGCAGCGCAAACACTCCCACCCATGCCCAGTTGCGCTTTGCGCTAGCACGAAATTGCACTTAGAATTAGTGCCCTCATGAAAATTGGATAAGACGTTGCACTGTGCTTTGCACTGCACTTTGCACATAAGCCATAAGACATTACAGACATTACAGCTTTGTTTTTTGGTATAGCATAATTTTCTGTAAAGCTGCCTTGAAACTATGTGTGTTGTGAAAAGCACTATATAAATGAATATGACTTGACTTGACTTGAAAGGACCCCATTGACACTGCATGGACAAAAACACATCATACATCCTTCATAATATATTCTTTTGTGTTCTGCAGTAGAAAGTCATACGAGTTTGAGATGGCATGAGGGTGAGTAAATAATGATAGAATCACCCATTTTCATTTTTACTATTCCATTAAGCTAGTCTTTTAGCAGGGTAAATTTGACAATTAGTCTAAACCAAACACTTCTCTTGAGTTTGTTTTCCAGGTACCCATTTCACCAGGCATACTTCTGTTAGTTGTGATCTATATTCTACTGGTGAACACTAAAGCCTGAAATTCCAAAGCCACAAAATTAATACACAATGTCACATCCAGCACACCAACAAATTAAATTATTCTGTTTTCTAGTCCATCATCAAACACTCACATGAAAGACAACACAAGGCCATGCACACATGAGAATTTCCCCCAGTACTTCTTAAGATGGTATTCTGCACAGCTTTAAATGAGCCAAAGCTATTAAGCAGCACTCAATCCCTTTCTCAACCGCATGTAGCATGGGGCACAAAAGGAGACTATCAAGAACGACTCTTGCAAGAAAGAAGCTTTATTTCGTTATTTTTGGGTGGAGATCCACAGTTCTGGTAAATTCGGCTGGCTTTGGAATTACATTGGACAGACATTTTGTACTGAAGCATCTCCTAGTAGACCTCTGCGTAACCTCAATTATCAGCGGAATAAAAAAAAAAAGAAAAAAAAAGGCTTAATTAAAACACAAGGATAGCTTAGCTCATTAATCTTTGGTGTAAGATCTTACATGCAGACATAAATCGAGGCAAAATCTATTACAAAATTCATGGATTTCCAGTGCTTTAAGACCCCATGAAATCAAAATTGGGGTTTTGGGGTTTATAGTCAATGTCCATTAATTTTGAGGCCATCTATATGCTAGTATTGTAGGTCGATCGATATATCGGTTCGATCTATTTTGCCGGCACAGATAACAGATTTCTGGAACTATCGGTTATCGACAAAAATCTACACTGATAGTTTTTCCCCGTTGTGTCCGGTGCTGGAGCGGCTGGGAAGGGTCCGCTGTCATTATACAGTACGAGAGCGGCCTCTAAAGGTGAAATAAAAACGATCAATTCACTAATGCCTTGTGGTGTTTGTTTTGACATGTGAGACTACACTCTGCATGGAGCGGAACACTTCAGATGCGGATTTAAAACATCAACAACGATAAGGTATGTATACAATACATTAGAGTACACGGTGTCATATCATTATAAAAAAAAATATTTTGTTGACTAGATGCTACATTAGTAGAGAACAGCAGTATGTTTGCCGACAAGGCTGAGGATGCTAACATTAAAGCTTATAACAAGCAGTTAGAACAATGTGACAAAAATACACGCAAGTCTTACCCAAATGTTTATGTCATGATTGTTACCATCTATTACCATCTATTTGCATTAGTTTATATCCAGCTGGTCACGTTTATGCATTCGTTAGCCAGCTAAGATGCATATTTAAAGCTAGTGACGTGAGAAAGCAAATTAATATCTTCACGCAGCTGAGAAAAACGCATAAGCAAATCAGAAACACATCTGATTTCAATAATAAAAAAAAATAATTATCCTCACTGTAATACAATGACTTTAGATCGATCACATTCTTGCGCTAAAAAAGGCTAGACACAGTGCAACAAATACAGTTTAACAGAAAGCAGGTGTCTCAAAATGCTTTTAAAGTTCTTTTTAATTAGACACATCATTTAAAAAAAGACACGCTGAATAAACAAAAACAAAGGGAAAAAAGATGTTTGTCTATCGTGCGTTTACAATGGATGGTTGCAAAAGCGTTCGGTGTGAACAGCCCCTTTCAGTTGGTGGAGGTCTTTGGCCGTTGCGTCTTGCTCTCTTACAAGTGTTTCTCAGATTAAGCAATGAGTTGTTTAAATGTTTTGTCAGGAAAGATGTTCAACTTGGAAATGTGTGTCTTGAGATCCTCGCGTTCGGTTCCAGTCAGTTGTGTTCCATCTGTTTGAACAACCCTTGACCTGGGCTCATAGTCTGAGCCGCTTCACCACAGAGTTCAGCTGAATACCACTGCTATCTGTTAATATTGCTACTCTACATACAATTGTACTGAATAATAAAAATACAAATAAAAAACTGTGTTATTTCGCTGGTATTATGAAGCTTGAGTCTTGAGTAGTAGGAATCAGTGCAAGTGTAACATCATGTTTTCCCCCCTCATTTTACTTTTGACTTAAGCCAAAAATACAAAAACAAAAAGCACCAGCAACTGACTAGCAAGTAGAATATCATGGTTTGTGGCTGTGATGTAAGTGAAGCCTATTGGTTATTCAGACTGATCTCATGTTAAAATCATGTCCTATTTCCAATCTGAAATACATTAACACTGGAAAGACAAGCAATTTCATGGGGTGTTTAAGGTACTATACGAGATTTCTTCATGGGACACGGTTTTCAGGACTTTGCTCACTGCTTTTTTAAACCTCCTGTTGTCCTGTGTGACAAATCATCTCTTTATTCCTCAAGTGGGAAACGGATTTCAGTGTTGCAACCCCCTGCCCCCCAACCCCGTGGAGCAGTTTCCTTTGAGAGATAATTACAATTCATTAAACTGGCCTGTCAGATTCTCTTCTACCTTTCCTCTTTTCTTCCTCTCAGGATGTCCTTCAGGACACCCAGTGGCTGTCATTCTGTCAACCCCCAGCTGTCTTATCGATTCACACATTTCTGGTGAAGCTGAGGAGGCCGGCATGCCAATTCTATCTGCTACTTTACTAGTGTTGAGCATTTTATTTGTTTAAAAAATGGTTTTAGAGGAACCAAATAAACTGCCCTAGTGTATTCACTCTCAATACCCATGGAAACCTGTCTTGTTAACTTTCTTCCTGTTCTCTGTTGTATTAAACCTGTTTGTGGTGTTTCTTTATCTGACTTTGAAACCCAGTAAACACTGAAGGAGAATCATGAAGAATTTTTTTGCTCTGCAGTGTGGTGTGTAGAATTTAGATTATATTTTGCATTCTCTCTCACATGCTTATCTTCCTGCTTCCTCCCAGGGTTTCTGTTCCAGCGGGAACATATGGAGTCAGTAGGAAAGAGTCATAGAGGTCAAAATGGCCAGTCTCGGAAATAAGGGCGTAGCACCAAATTTTGGGCCCCGGGCACAGAACTATTTTAGGGCCCCCTGACCAATTTGGGTTTGTGGTGGGGATAAGTTTTAGAAAGTCTTAACTTGCAAACTGATATTTACACAGGGTCCAAAATTAACTTAAAATTAGGGCTGTGTTTTCTTACAGATTTCCAGATTCGATCTGATTCTGATTCTGATTCATTATTTTGATTTGATTTTATATGGTTTCAAATATGTATAATTTGATTACAATGTCCATTTAACTTACATTTAAAGAAATTATTTCTCAGCTCATGCTGTTAATTATGAAGGGACCTTCTAAACTTCTACGTAACCCTTCTAGGTACAATTTGAAAATATTAATTTTACAAATTATATTTTGTCAGTTATTCATCATATTGGTTGCATTTTAGCTTTTGAAAAATTGTCAAATTCATTATATTCCATCAATAAATTTTTCTATTTACAAAGATTTACATTGATACTCAGAACACATGCTGTTTCCTGTTCCGGCTCACAACATGAGCTGTTTCCTGTTCCGGTTGCTGATAGCATGCTGCACGAGTCTGTTTGTTTGTAGCTTGCTAGCCTGCTTAGCATTGCTTATTCCTCTATGCTCATTGTTTTATCCTTTGCCATTTTACCGCATACTTCGTTTTTCCCCCCGCTTTTCTACTGTTTCAACTGCGTGTATATTACCGCGTGAACCATTTTCTTTTCTTTTTTCCTCTTGTCTACCTCTCGCATTTGGACTATGTGCATTCATTTTGTCCTCTGTGTTTTACACAGATTATTGCATCAATCTCAAAGATCTGCTGATCAGGAACCAACACAACAACAGCAAACAATTGCGTGAGGGATTCAGATCGATCTCAAACCCTCGTCACTCAAGAACAACCATAACAAATACAACAAACAATTGTGGTAAGTCATGGCATCCACTCATGTTATTGCTTCCTGCATTGCAATGCACGTTTACTATAGCTTCTTCTGTCAGCAGTGAGGGATTTACATATGATAAATTTAAGGAATTAGTCAGGCTGACTGAGAAGGTTAATGAGTTAGAGGCACACATCCGAACGGTAGTGTAGGTCAGTGAGAAAGAGAAGCCTTTAGATACTGTTTCGGATGTGAGTAGAACAGCGAGCAACACACACACTTTGGTTCCAGTTGTAGAGCCCCCACAGCATGGTGTTTGGGTGACATCTCGGCAGCATACTCGCTCAGCAAAGCGACACCACTCTCCCATTTCTGTAAGGGTTTCCAATCGATTCTCCCCACTCAGTGATGCACCCACTGAGAATCATGTTGAAAGAGCCATGGTTATAGGAGTTTCTATTGTAAGGAACGTGGAAATAGAGACTCCAGCCACTATAGTTAAATGCATTTCGGGGCTTGGGTGTCTGACATCAGATAGAATGTACAAGTGCTGGCTAATGCTTAACATAGATTTTCTAAAAATTGTATTCATGTCAGCACTAATGATGTCCAGCTTCACCAGTCGGAGATCATTGGAGATAATGTTAAAGAGGTGTGTGAACTTGCAAAAACGAAGTCAGACAGTGTAATATGCTCTGGCCCCCTCCCTGCTCATTGTGGTGATGAGGTTTATAGTAGATTAGTGTCATTGGTGTCCGGAGAATAGCATAGGATTTATAGACAATTGGAAGAGTTTTTGGGGTAGACCTGATCTGCTAAAGAGAGACAGACTCCATCCCTCCAGGGAAGGTGCAGCTCTCCTCTCTAGTAATTTGGCTCATAGTCTTCATAGTGATAGTATTTGACTAACTGGGGCCCAGGTCAGGAAGCACTGGCTAATCCGAACTTCTGCTAGCTGACTTGAGACGCCACACAGGTCACATAAACTACAACACATAGAGACTGTATCACCTAGATATCAAATAGAAACTGTGTCTGTTCCTAGAACTACCAAACACAAACCCCTCACTAAATAATTTAGAAAAAATATGATCAAGGTAAAACTTGAATAATAATAATAATAATATAATTATAATATAGTTTAATAGTAGGGCTACTAAACATTAGATCTCTTTCAACCAAAGCACTAATTGTAAATGAAATTATTACAGATCATAGTTTGGATGTGTTCTGTTTGACTGAAACCTTGCTTAAACCAGATGAATATAGTAGTTTAAATGAATCTACTCTCCCAGGTTATTGTTATAAATATGAGCCTCGTCTGAAGGGTCGAGGAGGAGGTGTTGCTGCAATTTACAGTGAAGTTTTTGGTGTTAGTCAGAGGGCAGGATATAAGTTTAAGTCTTTTGAACTAATAATGCTTAATGTGACACCGTCAGATACAAATAAAAAATCTCTGTCGTCTTTTGCCCTTGCTACAGTATATAGATCACCTGGGCCGTATTCTGATTTCTTTGGTGAATTAGCAAATTTTCTATCAGATCTAGTAGTTACTGTGGATTGAGCTTTAATTGTTAGTAAATTCAACATTCATGTAGATAGTGAAAATGACACATTGGTATTAGCATTTATCGATATTCTCAACTCTCTTGGAGTCAGACAAAATGTGACAGGACCAACTCATCGTCATATGGAGTTGATGTTGGTACTATAGAAATTCTGCCGCAGAGCGATGACATCTCAGACCATTACCTGCTATCAGCTAATGTTACTCAATCCACACCATGCTATCATTCAGGTAGAACTATTCTTTTGACCACTAAAGGCAGCATCACTAATAATCTTCCAGATTTATCTCATATACTCAGTAAGCCAAAAAATCTAGAAGAACTTGAAGTATTTTTTATGTTTTTTTTTTTTCAATTTGGAATGCCCAATTCCCAATGTGCTTTCAAGTCCTCGTGGTTGCATAGTGATTTGCCTCAATCTGGGTGGCGGAGGACGAATCCCAGCTGCCTCCGCATCTGAGACCATCAGCCTGCGCATCTTATCACGTGGCTTGTTGAGCGTGTTGCCATGGAGACATAGCGCATGTGGAGGCTTCACGCCTTCCACCGTGGCATCCACTCTCAACTCACCACGCACCCCACCGAGAATGAACCACATTCTAGCGACCACGAGGAGGTTACCCCATGTGACTCTACAATGCCTAGCAACCAGGCCAATTTGGTTGCTTAGGAGACCTGGCTGGAGTCACTCAGCACAGAAGAACTTGAAGTAATAACAGAAAATATAAATACAGTCTTCTCTAGCACTCTTGATAGTGTTGCCCCCCTTCGATTAATGAAAATTAAAGAAAAAGCCCTGCACCATGGTACAGTGATCAAACTCATGCTCTCAAGAGAGCAGCTTGGAAAATGGAGCGCAAGTGAAAGAATACATAATTTGAGGTATTTCGCTGTGCATGGAAGGATAGTTTCTGTAGCTACAGACAGGCACTAAAAGCTGCCAGGTCAGCATTCTTTAGCAAACTCATAGAAAATAACCACAACAATCCTAGGTGTTTATTCAGTCCTGTGGCTAAATTCATTAGAAATAAAGCCTCGACTGAACCAGATATTCCGTCGCAGCACAATAGTAATGACTTCATTCATTTCTTTAAAGATAAAATTGAAAACATCAGAAATAAAATTGGAATTATGCAATCATCTGTCACAGTACCTCAGAAAACAGTGTCTCATAATTTTCATCACGTGCAACTTCAATCCTTCACTGTCATAGGTCATGAAGAGCTAACAAAACTTATCGAAACATCAAAAACCACAACATGTATGCTAGATCCAATACCAACTAAGCTCTTAAAAGAGATATTCCCTGTAATCTCAGAACCTCTTCGTAATATTATTAACTCTTCACTATCCTTAGGACATGTCCCAAGAAACGGCAGTTATCAAACCGCTTATTAAGAAGCAACAGCTTGATCCTGGAGAATTGCCGAATTATGACCGATTTCAAATCTCCCATTTATGTCGAAAATACTTGAAAAGGTAGTGCCCTCCCAACTATGTTCATTTCTACAGAGAAATAGTATATATGAACAATTTCAATTGGGAATTAGGCTCCATCACAGTACAGAGACTGCACTTATCAGAGTTACAAATGACTTGCTCTTATCATCTGATCATGGCTGCATTTCTCTTCTAGTGCTTTTAGATCTTAGTGCTGCCTTTAACACTATAGATCATGATATTCTCTTGAATAGGCTTGAGAATTATATTTGTGGACTTGCATTGGCTTAGTTTAGGTCCTATTTAGCAGACCGCTACCACTTTGTCTGTGTAAATGAGGAATTGTCAAATCAAACAAATCAGATCAGATTTAGGGCCTCTGCTTTTCTCCTTATATATGCTTCCCCTGGGAGATATTATAAGGAATCGTGGAATAAGTTTCCACTGGTATGCCGATGATACCCAACTTTATATTTCTGCGAAACCCAACAAAATTTCACAGTTCTCCAAATTAGCAGAGTGTATCAATGAAATCAAAGATTGGATGACCAGAAATTTTCCGACAAAACAGAGGTACTAATTATTGGACCAAAAACCTCTAAAAATAATCCACTAAAATATAATATAATCTGTTGCTGATGCCGAAAAACTAATTCATGTATTCATGACCTCAAGACCAGATTATTGTAATGCATTACTGGGAGGATGTCCAGCAAGTTCAATAAATAAACTTCAATTGGTTCAAAATGCAGCAGCCAGAGTATTGACTAGAACCAAGAAATATGAACATATTTGCCCCATTTTATCATCGTTACATTGGCTAACTGTTAAATTTCGTATTAATTTTAAAATTGTGTTAACTGCATACAAAGCTTTGAATGGTCCAGCTCCGCAGTACTTAAGTGACCTTCTGTCACGCTATATTCCATCACGTTCATTACGATCGCAAAATTCTGGCCTGATAATAGTTCCTAGAATAACAAAATCCACAAAAGGAGGTAGATCCTTTTCCTATTTCCTAAACTATGGAATAGTCACCCTAACACTGTTTGGCATGCAGACACACTCACTCAGTTTAAGTCTAGACTAAAGACTCATCTATTTAGCCAGGCATACACCTAATTTATCCACCAACTCACAATTAGACTGCTTTAATCAGGTCTGCCAAAACCAGAAACATTTCTCAGAAACATTTATCATAATCTATAACTCTGCAATAAATTGAATGGCATCTACGCCAATATTATTCTATTTGTTTCCTTGTCTCAACATCGGGATTCATATCAGAGCCGGCCAGATCCAGCTCCGTTCCTGCTTGGTGTTGGACTCCACTGCTACGTGTCTCTGAGCGATGACGAAAAAATGCAGCCGGTGCCAGCCAGACATCACTTCAGTCTATTACAATGGACGTCAGAGGATGAACTGATGCCAACTCCAACCATAAGACATGGGATACTTTATATGCCACTGCCTGAACCTTGGACTTAGGATAGACTTGCTGGTTGAACTGCGATGCACCTCACTGATCTCTGCCTGCATCACCTTGGTCTAATGATGGACTACACTCTTAAAATGGAATACATAGACTATCAATTAATTGCCAATAAAATCCTTCATCAGCCAACTAACAAAGGACAGTGCATCTATGTGAACTTCTGCAGTTAATCCAGGATGAACTTCAAAGACATTAGTCATTAATCTCACAGTTCATACAAAATCTTTGTTTAAACACTGGTCCTTTACACTTACTTAGTTTACTCATTTTAAATTATGACTTGCACTGCACATAAATAACTGATATTGGCATTATATTCATGCTGTTCAGCCAGAGGGGAACTGGCCCCCACAGTGAGCCTTGTTTCTCCCAAGGTTATTTTTCTCCATTAACCAACATCTTATGGAGTTTTGTATCCTTGCCACAGTCGCCTTCAGTTTGCTCACTGGGGTTCCAAATACTATTATTATTTAATTCATAATTATTTTTATACACAATTTACAGTCATATTTAATCAAACTACACAATGATGACTCTTAAGACTTTATAGATATTACAGTTTCATTTTTTGTTAATGCATGGTTTTCTGTAAAGCTGCTTTGAAACTATGTGTGTTGTGAAAAGCACTATACAAATAAAAATGACTTGACTTGACATGCTAAATCTTTACTGTCTCTTTAAATAGACACCAACATTTGAGCTCAAGGACATGTGATTTTTTTCCTCCCATATTCTTTTGGTGGATTAATGTGAGGAAAAAAATTGCATGTATCTCATGGTGTTCTGGAGAAAAATAACATTTAGGCATCATACATAAACATCTGATGGTAAATTTTGAATGAAGTAAAATATGTTTATACAGCAGATGCGTGAGTAACGGCAGATGTTGACAGTTTGATTTGAATTGTGAACATCAATTTAAGCAAGCATCTGATTGTTGTTTACTGTTTAATGAAGAGCATGTAATGAGGCAGTTGCTAATGTTACCTACCACTGGATGGATATTTCTGTTTTATTTTCTCGCCAAAAGCCTTTCTCTCTCTCTCTCTCTCTCTCTCATTTGGCATGTGCCAGTTGTTAACTTTGGACAATGTTTACATGGATATCAAACAAATATTCACCTAAGCAGCTACATTTACAGGTGGTTCACTTTTCTTCTGTAAAAAACTCATAAATGGGGCAGTGGTAGCTCAGTGGTTAAGGCTCTGGGTTACTGATCAGAAGGTCAGGGGTTCAAGATGCCACTGTTGGGCCCTTGAGCAAGGCCCTTGACCCTATCTGCTCCAGGGGTGCTGTATCATGGCTGACCCTGTACTCTGACCCCAGCCTAGCTGGGATATGTGAAAAAAGAAGAATTTCACCATATATGTGCAAATGTATAATGTGTGACAAATAAAGAAAATTAATTAATTAATAAATTGTCTGCTACCTCCCAATCTTTCTCCACTCCATTTTCTTTTGAATGTCAGATTTTGGATTCATTTCTGAAGAAAGATTAACAGAGCAATGTACATCATGATGTGTACTCAGTTTGGACCACGTGCTGGCTAGTGGACCAGATCACTTTCGCTTTTGTTGAAGGGGGTGGGGGTTGCTAACATGAGAGGAGACAAGACAGATTGTAGGGGAACTCCCCATTTTTACAGGTGGAAAACATAGTCTTGCAACTTTTTATTCCAACCAATAGCATGTTATTAATATATTCACAGTATAACAAATGATAATATAATGGAATATCATTGAAGCCTTTCTGTGGGCCCCCCTCCAGTGAGAGCCCCTGTCCGATGCCCCTACTCAGAAACTAAAGTGACAGCTCTGTTCCACTACATTTCATTGAAGTAAATGATAACCACCACTGAAAACTGCTAAACACAGTACACAGTGTTTTTCCACACTTCAAAAAAATCATATTATTTATGAGCATCTTTGTCTTGTTTTCCAGTAAAAATATCTAAAAATCCTTAAAACAAGATACTGTAAATTCCAACATAAGCCCTGGGTATACATAAATTTTGTCATGAATGATCAGTGTCTGCGTACAGTCGAAAGTGAGCCTATAAAATTATACTCCATACAACTGTGTGCGCATATACAGGTGGTTGGCCATTGCATGCTACGACTGCTATGAGACACAGGACTTTCTCTTCAGGAGTTTAGACACATAAAGGTGTCTTTATATTCCTTCAGACTAAATTTATACAAATGTGGGTATCTCCAGACCTCCTCACACACACACTCTTAACTTGCACTTCCACTGTTGTTGTTTTTACCTTCATCTCCTGGGGCCAGTTGCACCAGCTGTGCGTAAGTTCAAACTTAGCCTAGTCATGGCGTAAATGGGCACCAAGTCACAATTTATGCACTACTAAATATTTGAGCATTGCACCATTAAATTTAGGTAGGATGTAACCCAACGTATAAACTAAATATTTACGGAAGCCTCTGACCAGGCGTAACGGATGGAATAAAAAAGCAGACTGATATTTTATGACATCAGTGAGCTCATGTTTTGCGTGACAGGCATCAATCATTTCGACATACATTATGATGTTGACATTTATGAGAGAGAAAAAAACTTACTTTTAAGCGGCTCTTCAGCATGAAACCGATCTAACGGTGCAGTTTTCAGGGTGTGTCACCCAGTGTCAAGTTTCAACACATTCAAAATATATATAGGATATTAAAATGAATAAAATGTCTGTTTTTCCAGCCTGTTGTATTAGTATTTATTTATCACCCCTCATTTATTTGAGATACAGTTCCTATAATATTGTTATTTACATAGGAGAAATACACTATTTATCAAATCTACTTTTATTACGTATCATATTTTAATGGAGATTTAATTTATTACAGCTGACAGTTACATGAGCAAACAAGGATTGAACGTCAACCTTAACAAGATCAAATATAAGTTCACGGCTTTTTAACACTGTGTATAAATTTGAAGGCTGCTTATTGGATAAATACAGGTAAACGTCATAATATGCGACTACGCATTACTTTACAGAGAGCTTACCACCTACTAGTTAAGTCTTGCCTTAAGAACAGGTGGTGCAACCAAATTAAGCACTGACTTAGTTACAAACTAACTAGTATTTACTAAGCCCTTAGTGTGAACTTTACGTCCTAACTTACGTAAGAATTTACGCACAGCTGGTGCAACCCTACCCTGATGTTTAGCGGCGATTACATCTTCTTCTAATGCTTCTTCGTGACAGCAACGGCTCAAAATGTAAGTGTTGCCACCTGGTGGATCCACTAATTAGTGCAAATAACTCCAGACACGTTCAAAGACGCGCGGTTTGAAAAAATCGGACACTAGGGAAGCATCTCAGTAGTGGGTGTATAACTCGTACGATTTTGTACGAATGAACTTGGTATGAACTCGCCACCTTGTACAATTGTGACAAATTCTTGTGAGATTGGGTTGGTAAAATCATCTGATAAGGTCAACTTTGTAAGTTAAGATATGATTTATTTTCTCTCAAAACAGGTTAAAAAAAAAATCTACCAGTGCCACAAGTCAAAATACACTTAAATTCAAGATACATTCTATTAAAACAATCTCTGTCATAATTTACTCCAATATCACTACCATGGAACAAAATAATAGATATTAGGCAGAATGTAAGACACTGTGTAAATGGTGACTAAGGCTAACATAATGCCCAGCACCATTTGCTTACACGAATGAGAGAAAGAAATACATGTTTGGAAAAACATGAGAGTTAGTAAATGATGACAGAATATTAATTTTTTTAACTATTTTATCTTAATCCTAATCCTAATTTTCCTTATCAGGTAAATGTATCTCGTTTTAAGGAGGTTTGGATATTTTAAATATCATAAGACAAAGATTAAGAACATGATTTTTTGCCCTGCAATATATTATATAATGGTCTATTGCTGAATTACAGATCAAAGAGTAAGCTCTTCATGGTAGAAAAGATATGGCACTTACCCAGAGAAGCATTTATTTAAAAACTTCATGGGGAAAAAGGATTGTTTCATCCTTTTATTAATTCATGTAAGGACATTTACATCTTGTTAAAACATTGAGAGTGAGGAATGGTTTAACGAGTATAAAGATAATGTTTCATTTCATGGCCTGCCCATATCTGACTCTGTACAGAATCATGAACACCACATACAGATACAGATATAGAATTTACTCCCCTATCAGCCAAGAAAATCCACTCTGCACAATTTCATGCTGGCACCTCACGCTCTTTACTGAGCTATATTGTCTCTCATAGAAATAAATGCAGTAAAACTATTTATATTCAGCACTTTGGTTCTGGACATTGATACCTCTTTAAAAAATAAAAATAAAAATAAAATTAAATAATAAAACAAGCATACAGAGGCCCCAAAAGTATTAGGACACTTAAGGCACACTTAAAAATGTATTTGCATTATTTAGCAAAATATCAAACCAAGTGGCATTTATTTTAAAGGAATACAGCATAAATACACTTTTCCAAGCAAAACATTTCACAAAAAAAGTTTGTTAGGTTTCAAATGATGAAACAGATATATTGTTCAAAATTAAGACAAAAAGTGTTTTGACACTTTCTGGTTGCCAAACTTTATGGAACACGTACAACATGTGATAAAGTACGCCTGTGGTTACTCTGTTAGGACACCTGTGTGAAGTTAAGGGGAACTAACTTCATGACTCCACTAAAAGTCACCTTGACGCAAGTTGGTTAAAAGTCATTGCAAAAAATAGCTCAGAAAAAAGGGGAAGTTAGTTCTGCATTGTTGCAGAGGCCACTCGGTTTGATATGTTGTTATCTAATGAATAACATTTTTGTGTCCAAATGTGTCCAAATAAGTTTTGGGCTGCTATATACCCACTCGGCCAATGCATGGAGGCTGAAGGCATGACTCTAGACTGACCCCTCTGAGATTAAATGTTACTTAAATTACTCATAAAATTGTAGCATGTACAGGCATAAAGTTGTACTGAATAATTTTTATTTATTTTTATTTTTTTTTAAATGGAAAATTTATGTAAACAAATGTCACCCCCTGTTTGGAAAATGGCAATGCATTTGAGAAACATCAGAGATAGGGACAATTTCTGTCACTTAATGTTCACAGCATAGTTAAGCTGTGTGCAATGCAGCATTCATACAGGTTTACTGTGTTGTCTGGCTATCTGCAGTGCAATGTAGACAAGTGCATTCAATTGTATCAGACTGGACAGGGAAAGCTAATTGCGATAATTCTGACCAGAATCTAGACAATTTAAGAAGTTACCGAGGTTTCTCAGAGTTCACACATGTTTAAGTTCACTCAGTGGCTAGCATGACCCCAACAGACACCTCAAAACTCCAGGAGCTGTATTAATTTGACAACACGCCATTTTGTTTCAGAGCATGCTTAGTAAATATCTACAGGCTGAAATTAATGAATGTAATGTTTTCACAACAAATAAATGTTGCTACGTGTTACAGTACACATTAGAGGATTTTTTTCAAAGTATGCTAATGAGGGCTGAAAGTAGGTCACGTTTGACATGTTTCTACAAAAGCATATTCTTGTGTATCTGAGGTGTAAAATAAAATTTACGTCACCTTTGGTGAAATCGCAAATAAATAAATACAAGGTTACTTGCAACTGTTACTGTAATGAATGTGAGTAAAACTACATCATCATCTAAAAGATGTTTGGATTAGACAGAATATAGTATGTTTAACACATATAGAATTGTGTAATAAGGTATTGACCCAAAATTAATATACCACTATGACACTGTATAATATATAGTACATTTTCATATGAATATGAAAATGCAAATGACACTATACTTTATAATATCTTTAATAAATAAGTCATTATCAAACATTACAAAAGGCCAATATAATGCTTAACAGATCATTAGTTAATATACATTTGAAATATTGGTAAACTTTCAAATAGAAATGGAATTATTATTCATATATTCTAATTTATTCATATTTGATATTTATGAACTACAGATCTGCTAAGTATTATGGAATGTTAATGACTTACTATTGAAAGCTATTATAAAGTGTTATCCATAAATACATTACAGCCTTTAGCAGTGCAGCAATCATAAATGATAGAATACAGAAATATTCAGATTGTATATGCATTCAAGTTTACACAGGGCCTCTATAACTGATAAGATGTCCTGATGATTTGTTGAAGGGCGAAAACGTATTCTTATGTTCAACATTAAGATAAACAACTCATATTTAGACTCCATGTTATTTCCAACGTATGAATTTAGTGAGCATTTCCCCCCCCCCCTTGCAGTTAGGTTGCACAGAGAGCCAGATATATTGTGACAGTGTATGTGAAGGTCCTACGGCTCTCCATGACAACCGCATAAATTGCACTTTTTTTTTATCCCCCCTTCATATATTGAGTCATTCATCTTATTTTGACAGAAAACATAGTGTTTTATGTAGATGGATATATGCAATTTTCACAGACATTTCTAGACATTCCAGTTTTAAATAATGAGTAATAAATGCTCTGTGTTGACAAGGGCTATAATTTTCTGGTTGATTGTGTTGACAAAGCCCAAGTAACTTAATCAAGAACACTTAAGTGGTAGATGTACAGTTATTACATTCGGAGTGAAAATAATTGCCTCGAGATGCAGGTATACTGAAATGAATTAATGTATTATACAGTAGTTATGCTCTGTCACATCATCATATACAGTATGTGTAGTAGAAAAGCAGGGAAATGGAAAACAATCAGGTAATGAAAATGTAACTCTGTATTTGCACATAGATGACACATAATGAACACTTTATATAATACTTCAATTAAAAATTGACATTTGCAGACTAGAGGTCACTGTAATTCAAATCAGAATTTAATTTAGAGGAAAAAATAATAAGAACTGATGAAAAAGCTCAAGGAGAGAAAAAGTGTTGCATTTTTTTAAAGAGAGAGACATACAGCCAAGTGTGCTTTGATGTAAGAACAGAGATTTCAATTCATAAGGCAATTGTTTTGTGTTGAAGTATTGTTTGGTCTTTGCACTTTCAAAAAGTACAAATAAGGGTGTTTATCAGTATATATCCAAGAAGCAATGCGAAGCTTTTCACATCTCGAATGAAATGGAGCAATATTTACAAAGCTGTCCACAAATATTTTTCAAAACAATATTATAAGTATGTTATCTTAAGGTTACCACCTCAAAAGAGATTTCAATGAACATAAAAAAAATAAAATAAAAATAAAAAAAAAACAGTAAAGAAATGTTGCCATACAATTTGCTTTCATGTTTGCCTTTTGGTTTAGCCATATCTATGAATACAAAGGAATTCCTATCCAACATTCTGGCAATTCAATTCAACATTAAATACAGATATACAGATCTCACAAAACAAGGATTTGAATCTCTGTTAATTGTTATAACAGTTGGACCACTGTGCTCCAAAACTTAACATCATAATAGAATCCTTATCATCGATTCTCCGCTTTTATCTCAAACAATGACATCACCAAATAAAACCTACAGCATCAGTACATATCTGCTAAGAAAGCGTAGGTTTAAATTCTCACATAAATGTTTTCTTTCCATGTTTGCTCAAGATCATTTAGTTGGCAGTCTCTTTAAGTTAAATCCCCATTGTATCAAAGCGACCCTTTACTCAAAGACAGCAAGTAGATTTGACTGTAGGCTACATCCACACTTCTTCCACAAGTTTTTCCCAGTGAGGGAATACTCTGGCAATTCAGAAGCTTCCATACAGTATATACTCCTGTACTAGTCACAATCAAAAATCCTGCTTTGTACGATTGCTGCCCAATGGAGGATCGTTCAAAGATGCTCTCATCCACAAACATTTGCACAAACAATGCCAATATATTTATATTATCTCTCTCTCTCATCATATTTACAAATACATTCACACACACAGAGAACAAAATTAGCGATTTGAGCTAGCTGCACAGCAGGCTGTGTTCTGGCTTGGTGGAACTGGGCAGCTTTGCATTGAAACTCTGGAGCGCATCCCGTATGCGCACCACCTCACTGGATGAAAGCTTGAGCCTGTGCCTCAGCAGGCAGGAGAAAAGGTCCAGTGGCTGGGTTCCTGGTGGAGAGAGCCTGTTGATGCGGTCCCTCATCTCCAGAAGCATCAAGAAGGCTGCATCTTGGGAGCCTTGTGTGTAGGGGTAGTCCAACTGCAAGATCAGATCCTTGATCCCCTCTGGATCGAAGTGCATGCTGTAGCCAAAGACCTTCAGGCTGTTGATTTTCATGTAGCCTAGGTTGGCCGAGTGGTCATCAAGATCGAGCGGCTCATAAAAAAGGGTCTCGTTGACAGCGGGATCATCTGTAATGATGCGACTGCGAAGGTAAATGTGAACCGTCTCAAAAAAGGACTTCCACTTGCTGCCAAGACTGAGGGTCCAGTTATAGCACTGAAGCAAGGCATCTAGTTTAGTTCTTTCCCAGTCTGGGAAGTCCTGTTGGTTTACTGGCATGTACCAGCTCTCCGAGTGGCTTCCCCCGAAGGGGTTGACGTAGATTGCAGGCACAGGTTCCAGTGTGCTGTTCTTGGTGGAACAGATCTGGAAAGAGATCCCCATCAACATGTGGATGAGGTTGGACTTGTTCTTGTTGCTCTTGAGTGTGAGCAGCATGCGTTTACGCCATGCTGGGTTGAACCAGCTGCTGAGGCGTACATCATTGCTGATGTAGATTGCGTGGACCTCCATACGACTATCGAGCCTCTGAAGGAGGTAACGGATCTCTGCGTCAGGCATGTCAAAGTCAAAGTTGACGTAGTGGTCTAGAGAGTTGGCAATGTTGGGGCGACAGGAGCCCATTTGGAGGATGCTGCCAGGGAGACATGTGCCACAGCGGGTAATGTTGTCTGGGGCACAGGACAAGCAGAGGGTCCCCTCACCCACCCTACATGGCACAGTGCCCTGGCAGAGAGTACGTTGCTCTGCAGTGCAGATGCAGCCCTGCAGTTCCTCTGAGAAGGTGCCATGCACACCATGCTCACTACAGTACAACAGAGACTGGGCTTTGTTCAGCCAAAACCCCAGAGTCCTGCAAGAAAAGGCAATAATTACAGACATGATTAGTTCCTGGAAAATTAATACCTAGAATTTGCTTAATGAAGATGCAACTCAAAAGATTTTAAGCTCAATCGATATGAAACATAATTCGACAAACATGTTAAGATTGTTCAGTCAGGAATTTACTTTTACCTTATATTCGTCTGGGGTAAATGAGGCATTCATTTCCTCTCACTGATTGATAAGAATATTAATCAAGTGCTGATGGCATGTTCTTTGACAAAGTCAAATCATTCTTAACCAGTAAAGGAAGCAAGTCTTCAGAGTACTAAAGATGCATGTGTGGAGACAGCGTTTTCTTTCATAAAATTTAGCCAGAAACAAGTCACTTAAATAAATGCTCTGACTCCACAGGCTCTCCATTATCTTCCTACTCACTTCACAACAGCTGATTCATGCTTCATGCCATACATACATAAATCCCTCTCGTCACTTGCTCTTTCTATCTGCTGCTTCCCTGTAGGGCTCCATTTCATTAGGCCATTCTTATGTACTGGACTATTGAGTTTAACAATCCTCTTTTAAATACACTAATGTAACTTGTTCCTTATGTTGAAGATGATTATGAGAGCCTTTGATGACAATTCAAGTGGTTAAATGAACCACAAAGCACTGCTCACACATTTATGTTTATTAAGATTAAGAATTTATTAAAGGATATATTCGGGGTTCAATACAAGTTAAGCTCAACTGACAGCATATGAGGCATAATGTTGATTACCACAAATAAATAAATAAAAATAAATAATAATTTTGACTTGTTCCTCCTTTTCTTCAGAAAAAAGATAATAAAAAATAAATAAATAAGTGAGGCACTTACAATGGAAGTTAATGGGGCCAATCTGTAAAGGTTAAATTACTTACTGTTTCAAAACTATAGCCACAAGATGTAAACAATATGTATGTTAATATGAATTTAGTGTGATAAATCGCTTATTAATGTTTAAAGTTATACAAATTTTACAACTTCGTTGCTATGATGGCGTAATGCCATGAACCCAAAAACAACCTTAAAAAACGAAGATTTAAACAGCTTTACAGCTCAAATAATACACACGTTTTAACAAAATAATTAAAGTGTGCTTTTATAAAATTATAAGCTTCAAATTTCTGCCTTTAAACCCTCCAAAAATTGGGATGATTTTTTTTAACAGGTCATTTACTTCAGAGGAGTTTCCCAGCAAAACGCCAACCAATGGAAGACATTGGACATTTGCCGACCAATGGAAGACATGGGAAGAGTTTGAAAACACCCATTATTTTTGCAATTCTGTTTGGTGACACCAGTGGCTAAATGTCTAAAAACATCTTTGTCTGCATAATTCCAGGCTCAGCTTGGGTGAGCTCTGCTGTGTTTTTCCCCTGTGCAGTGTTACATACACAGCAGACACAGGTAGGAGCCATCAGAATGAAGTAAAAGTCTTCACACAAAAGGATGCTAACTACAACCTTTCACTCGCGTGGAGCTCTTGATTATGGTGTGTCCACACTGACCACTCTTCAGAAAAGGCCTCACTATGTAGAAACCAGGAGGGTAAACGTTGCCTCTCTCTAATATTATTTTGCCTCCTTCCTCATTTATTACTGTTTCTCCCATGATTTCAGATATCTGACAGCATGGCTACCCATATAGCAGCATTTTTTTTTTTTTCACAGAATCAAATACCAAATAATTGCCCTATAACAGCAACAGCTGAACCATGTAATAATGTCGCTTCAATGCCTCTTAGCCATGCTTTAAATAAACAACACAATGTGGAATAAATTTAGAGAAATCCAACTACCTCTCCTATAGGCACAAAAAAACAATGAAATATGTATCATGAAAGTAGCTCATGTGGTATGAAATACTTACGATCAACAGAATAAAATGTTAACCTCCTATGGACCCTACAGACTGCTGTTTTGTTGAAATGTATCCACAGAGGTTGTCATCTAGAACTATTATGGTAAATAGGTCAGATACTAGTGGAATCCAAATGCACAGGGGTAACACATTATAAGTAACTTCAAAATGCTATAAGTGACATTAAACTAGGGACAAATATTATTATTGTTTTTTATTTTTATTTTTTTTTTAAATATAAAAAAGTTTATTTTATTTTTCAGTATAAAAAAAAAATGCTTGAAAGTCGAGCATAGCACATCAATTATGTAGGAAAGAGAGTCTCAGTAATGCAGTCCCACATTATATTAGATGTCTTTACTATGTACTAAGATTAAAATACATACAATACAATGTACTTACTGTGTAACTACATGCTGTTCTCACAAGATTGACATTTGCTGCTACTGTGGTTGAGGTATGGTTTAGGGGTATGTTTTAGGGCAAGGGTATTCAATTAATGTTCCAAGAGGTCCGTTCTCAACATTTCCTTTCCAGCAAAGGTTCGGACAATAATAACTTACAATGTGTCAGTAGTAAGTATGTCTATGATTTAATACAAGAAATGCATTTTTTGGAAATAATTATAATAACATTTCCAAGTTGGCAGCAATAGACCTTTGTAACAGAAGAAGAAAAAATCCTAAACAGTCAAAATAGTCTCTTCATAACTGGGCAAGGATGAGGACATTGGGGTCCCAGAGACTGCCAAAGTAGTAGGGAATGGGGGATCTTCTACCAAAAAAATAGTTCAGGGTTCACCAATCGAGTGCCCTTTGATATAATTATTAAGAGATAAGTTGAACTGTTCATTTTGAAACTGAGTGATAGCAGTCCAGTATTTGTGTTTGAATATTTTTACATTCAGAATATGTATGTATGTATGTATATATATATATATATATATATATATATATATATATATATATATATATATATATATACACACACACACACACACACACACACACAAATACACACACACACACACTGGCGGCCAAAAGTTTGGAATAATGTACAGATTTTGCTCTTATGGAAAGAAATTGGTACTTTTATTCACCAAAGTGGCATTCAGCTGATCACAATGTTTAGTCAGGACATTAATAACGTGAACAATTACTATTACAATTTGAAATAAAATGTTCAGAACTTCTTAAACTACTTCAAAGAGTTCTCATCAAAAAATCCTCCACGTGCAGCAATGACAGGTTTGCAGATCTTTGGCATTTTAGCTGTCAGTTTGTCCAGATACTCTGGTGACATTTCACCCCACACTTCCTGTAGCACTTGCCATAGATGTGGCTATCTTGTGCACTTCTCACGCACCTTACAGTCTAGCTGATCCCACAAAAGCTCAATGGGGTTAAGTTCCATAACACTCTTTTCCAATTATCTGTTGTCCAATGTCTGTGTTTCTTTGCCCACTCTAACTTTTTCTTTTTCTGTTTCAAAAGTGGCTTTTTCTTTGCAATTCTTCTCATAAGGCCTGCACCCCTAAGTCTTCTCTTTACTGTTGTACATGAAACTGGTGTTGAGCGGGTAGAATTCAATGAAGCTGTCAGCTGAGGACAGCAGCTAATTTTTTTAAACTGCACTGCTGTGATTTACATTGTTTGTTTATTGTTGGTTCTCACTTTGAAAAAATAAAAAAATAACAAATAATATATATATATATATATATATATATATATATATATATATATATATATATATATATAATTTTTTTAATTTTTTTTTCTCAAAGTGAGAACCAACAACAAACAAACAATGTAAATCACAGCAGTGCAGTTTAAAAATATTAGCTGCTGTAGCTAAGAATGGGCTGACTATCAAATAATGGAAATGTTCTCATCATAAGCAGAGAACACGTAATTTCAAAGTTTTGGTTGTCTTTCCTTGCCATCCATTTCAGAGATGATGAAATCTCTTATTCATTTTTTTAATTTTTTTATTATTATTATAAAAGGCTCGTCAGTCAAGTCAACCTTTATTTATATAGCACATTTAAAAACAACAGAAGCTCACCCAAAGTGCTTTAAAAATTAATCAAAAATATACAATGACAGAATTATATACATGCAAAAAAAGAAATAATAATAATAAATAAAAAGAAAAACTGCCTCAATATTTACTTAATTTAACATATTAAAAGTCCCATTCAAATGCTAAAGAAAATAAATACGTATTCAAAGAGGATTTAAAAATGGCTATTGAAGAAGCTGACCTCACATTGTAAGGGAAACTATTCCATAGCTCAGGACCTACCACAGAGAAAGCATGATCACCCTTGGATGTATAGCGACAACAAGGAACATTCAAAAGAAGTTGATGAGAAAACCTGAGTGCTCTGTTGGGGGAGTAAGGGATGAGAAGATCACTAATGTATTTGGGTGCAAGACCAGATAGTGACTTGTAAACAAAAAGCAGAATTTTAAAATCGACCCAGAGTTTAACAGGAAGCCAGTGTAGAGATGCTAATATATGGGATATGTGATCCCTCTTTCTTGACCCTGTCAAAAGCCTAGCTGCTGCATTTTGAACCAGCTGTAGGCAGGATAACGCTGTTTGAGGGAGACCAATGTACAATGACTTAAAATAATCTAACTTTGATGAAATTAGTGACTGGATCACAATTTCCAGGTTTTGCTGGAAAGAAAAATTTTGACTTTAGAGATCAATCTCAGGTGGAAAAAGCTACCCTTGACAATGGCACTGATTTGTTTATTAAAAATTAATGATGAATCTAAAATCACTCCAAGACTTCTTACATGATCTTGTACATTCGACAACAGAGGACCTAACTGGGCAGCAAGGCCAGGTAAGGAGGACATGGGGGGACCTAAAATCAGAACTTCAGTTTTACACTTATTTAATTGTAAAAAAATGTTTGCCAGCCAATGTTTAATATCTTCGAAGCAATTTTGGATGTCATCAAATCCATCAATATTGCTGCTTTCTGTATGTCTCCGCTATGGTCTACAGTCATTAAAATAACCACGTCAGCAGCTCTACAATGCATTAGGGTTAGGGTAAGGGTTGGGGTAGGTTTAGGATTAGGGGTATGGTTAACATAGTATCTACAGATGTTATTTGTTTGTCCATAGTAAATACATTGTATCAAATGCTTAAATACATAGTAGTTAAAGACACCTAATATAAAGTGGTTCCAGTAATACGAAAGTAACAATGTTACATAATTAGTTACTTTTTATACTGAGTAACCCAATATTTTAACATGTTAATTTTAAAAGCAAAATTCACCAACACTTGTGATTAACTGTGTACCATAATGGAACTTTAGGTTTAAAAATGTTCGGTCTACAGTCAAGTGCATAATACTTAAATGGTATGGGCTAACCTGTACTTTTGGTTCCAGCATCCATCTAACAGTTATGTATAAATAGTTTTTAAGATGAACCGAGTAAGACAACGTTTTTTGGGGGGTTATATGCATAAATACCAAATATCTACAGAGCTAATATATATAATGAATTTACTTATTTGATGCTTTCTATAACTCACAATATAAATGCTATTTTACGAAGAAGAAAAAAAAGTTGTCCCTGTTTATCTTGGGGCCTTTACCTTTCTCTAGGTAGGCTGATCTTTGGCTGTGTGGGACAGCGCTTGCTGAGAGCAAAGAGCTTGCGAACTATCTTAATGGCTTTGCCCAGCACCTCTTTAGTGCTCGTCTCCAGCAGACCATAACGTCTCTGCAGGACCAGATCTGACATCCAGAACTTTAAGATGGCGGAGGTGTTTAAAAAATGGTCCATTGGCAATTTCTTGAGAAAGGCCTTGAACTCATCTGAAAAATACAGAAAGACAGAAACATAGTTATTGTGGTGTAAAACCTTGGAGAGAGGGGAACAAACTATATTGAGCTGTTGTGAGATTTGAAACTAGTGAGATGAGAGAACATGAGGTGGCTTATGATATGAATACATCGTGGAAAATCTGTATATGAATTATTGAGCAGCTGACTGTGGGTGTTATAAAAATGCGGTAGTGACAATGTTAATCACTTGACTCATTACATTTCACTGAATATAGCAGAAGCACAAATGTGCTGAAGGGCTATTAAACATTTGACAATCATTGTGTACTGCTGACTGATATCTGCTTAAAATGAGGACATGTTGTCAAGCTAATTCAGCTTTGGAACAGCAGAGAAAGTTTTGCTGAAAAAAACTCATACTTTACAGGGGGATAATAATGTTTACACATTTTTGTATATTTGGATAGACACTGAAATGTACATTATCAACATATTGCTGAAATTGCTTTTAAGAGTATAAAACCTTAGAAACAAAACTTTTTACAGTCCTCTGATGACTGGTTGGAACAGAAATGTATGGATCTTTCCATAGCGAGACCATATTTCTCAATAAGAGATGGGGAAACTTTGTCCGATAAATATTTTTAAAATGGCACATTTATTTATAACATTTTCATGCTTTGTATGGCTGAATTTAATCATTATTAAACCTCACTATCCCACTGTCAATGTTAAAATGTAACAAACGTGTTTCAGTCATTTAGTTATTTGTGTGTGTGCCATCATGATTGTTAGGAGCCAAGCACCGAAGGTAAACAAATGTAGGAAAATTATGAAATTTGGCCACTGATAGGGGTGGTCATGAATAGTTCCCATAGAAATTTGGGACCTCTAGGTCAAACTCCATAGCGCCACCACCAGTTCAAAAATTTAATTTTCTTTTGCGCGTATCGTTTGTCCTAGAGACACCATTCTTTTTCTTCTTCTTTTTTTTTCTTTTTTTATTATTACTCTCCTCTTGATTATTCAAATAGCCCCTTACATTAAAACTCTGCCCATTACAGTTGCCGCCATCTTGGATTATGATGTTTACACTTTAAAAGTCACACCCTTTAAACTTTGTATGATTTTTCCAAACAATGTCTTGAAATATTCTCCAGACCAAGCCGCACAGAAATTATAATACATAATTTTGATTTTCACCTTTGTTTGAAAGTTACAGCATCGCAAATTTATCCAGGTCAATGATTTGAGGCTGTATCTCAGCAATGCTTTGTCCCATTTAAAGGAAACTTGGTGTGCTTCATCAGGACTATGAACTGAGGGTACATGCAAAGTTTGGTGACAGCACCACCTATGGGTCAAGAAATGTGAAAAAAGGCTTTTTTTTTGCCCATTTGAACTGTATGTCCTAAAATTATGAGCATGGTGTCTATGGATTCCTTGGGTCATGAGGATTTCAACGATACTAAATTGTCCCATATCAGCCATACTGTCCCTCCGCCATATTTAATTTTATTCAAAAGTGATATATCTTTTAAATGCATTGTCCGATTTAAAAGAAAATTGGTATACATCATCGACATCATGTCCTGAAGATAATTTAGCAGTTTGGAGACAGCACCTCCTATAATTAAAAAGATAACCCACACTTGTGTGCTGACTCTAAACTCAGCTCGTCTCTTTGACACTCATTGAACACGTCAGCTGAGTGGCATAGTGTGTTAATGCACTGGACTGAAGTTCAAAAGGTCCTGGGTTTGAATTTCCACCAAAATGTGGATAGATTTCTATTGTACTGGTGCTTTTTGTATTTTGCTAATTGAATGGTTTCAGGGCTTATCCTTGATCATTTCTGCTTGCAGACATTTCTTTTGTTCTTTTTATTATTATTGTTCTTCTGATATACATGTTTAGTTAAAAACGTATAGATATATCTTTTGAATGCATTGTTGAATTTAATAGAAAATTGTTATGCATTATCGACATCATGTCCTGAGGATACCTGAACTGTTAAAGACAGTGCCACCTATTGTTAAAAAAATAACCCACACTTGTGTTCTGACTCCAAAATCGGCACACATTTTGGTCATGGCTGTTGTTGTTCATCTAAAAAGGGGTAAAAATTTTAGATGCTGTCAAAACAGTGTCTATGCAAATGTTCTTAAACCACACACAAATGCCTCTGAATACTAATGAGATCAATCTGCACACTCTTAGCAAAATTACCAAACACCTTCCATTGCAAAATGTCATACAAGCTAGAACAGCAAAACATTAGGGACATTATCAAATCACAGTTATATGTATACAGTAGAAACACATTTGAATTCCAAGGGCCACTTAAAAAGACATTAGCATTTCTCCAAAACAGAGAAATGAAACATTTGTGCAAAGCAGAAGACACGAGCCAATCCATGGTTTTCCTCTTTTTGAAGCCATGGAGAGGACAGACTCCACTGGTGTCCCAGGCCATTACAATGTCCAATGCGCACCCATGATGTCCCAGGCCATTACACTGGGCAATGATCTTTTGAACACTGAGCCCAGAGGCTCCCACTGATAAGACTAAATCAGAGGAATAACATTAGCATTGGCTCAGACTGTCACTTAAGCTCAGTTTAACTGCTGTTCTGCTCGAACAATGTCCCTGTTCCCAAGACATATTTTTTTTCTTCATTTGACATTTACGTAATTTTTTCAATGTGAGTGTCTCCGTTTGACTCTTACAGCAAAAGAAAGGCTGCAGTGACCATTGTCACAACATAATTGTATTACAATTATCAGGGTGGTCTGTCAGCGCATATGCATTTTGTTAGCTAATGTGATGTTGGCTATTTAAAACTTGAAGGGTGAACTTATAATAAGTAGCAAGATATCTTCAATAATAACTTTTATCATGAAAGCATTTCCCCTGAACGTACACATTGGTAACACATTACAATAAGCTTCTATATGGCAACATTAATTTATGCATTAGGTAACAAACTAACAATTGACATTTTTGTAACACTTAACAATAATATTGTATTTGTTAATTGTTTATGAGTTATCTACATCCCAAATGTTGCTTTCAGAGAAAATGTTGCTTTCAGAGGCTTTATATGGAGTTAGGATGAAAATAAGGTGCATTTCGAACTGTTCGGAGACCAGTGCAGACAGACAGCACACTGGAGGTTAAGTCATTCACATAATAAGGTACAAGGGAGCATCCTATAGCTCTCTATGCAAAGTGCATTCACTCCTAAAATCCGACCAAAAGTTCAGTTTCATGCTGCAGATAATGTTTGGACCACTCAACATGTTTGGCAGACATGGGACAATGGTAATCAGTACATAGATTCAGAATTTATAATATATAAATTGATTTAAACATGGTTGGCAGTGATTGGATGATGCTGGCCATTACTTTGAATCAGAAATAATAATGCTAATTTCTGATGTAATGTCAGTAATGTCTCAAAAACATGAATAACCAACACTCCTGTTAACATAATAAACAATTTGATTAAAATTTAGCAATTTAGCTTTGTATTATTTAAAATTTCACAACTTAGTCCCGCTGTCCAAATGTTTATTAAATGCCCTAAACATTGCTGGTTAAGCATCTAGACTATTAAAATGTTTACAATAATAATTACATTTATCATGTGCAACATTCATCAAAAACTTTTTTTATTTATATTTTATGCTTTCTGTATTTGCTTTATGCATTATTTTTAATTTAGAATTTCCATGGCTAAAATATCAAGAAAGGCTTTGGCTTTCTACAAGTAATTTGTGGAAATGGAGATGAGAACCAAAAATACTACTAATAATAATAGGTTATACTGTAGCAACACTTTTACTAAAAACAAATCACCTAGTTAATCAGTTTGGTCATTTTGTTTGAATTTTCCACAAATAACACAGAAGCCTCTTTTCATCTTGTTTATTTAGCCCAGTGTGTCCAATTTATATCTTTTAAAATATGTTTGTAGCTTTTTCAATGCCTTAACGGGCTACAAAATCTTGTAGTCCTTGTCCTTGGATGATTGAACTTGGAGTCATATAATTGTACAATTATTGTGTCCAGATGATTCTTATTTTTGAGCAGATGCTTTATCAATCCATGAATCTCAGATCCACAGCACGCTTGCTTTTAGTATGTGATGACCCCCCCCCCCCAAAAAAAATAAAAAATTCATATGTATGTCTAAATTTAAAACAAATTTACATTGGATAAGATAAGGGTTGTCGTATGGTAAAGTACCCCAATTAAACCATAGCAATTCATTCCATATCCAATCATAACAAGCCAGAAAGCAATGACCTGCCGGCCCTTTCTCACAGACAAACATAAAATGTAACCACATGCAGCACTGCTTTTATGAGATTGTATCAGTCTCTCTTTTACTTTCTCACTCTACCTCTCTTCATTTTCACTTCCACTGTTTACAGTCAAATCTTCTCTTCATCTTATCCCCATCTCTTTATCTCTCCCTTGCCCATATTCTGCTGGAATTGAGATCTCATTATTTACAGCACATTTAGAGAATTTGAGCTGACTTTTCTTCATCTTCTTTTTTCTTTTTTTTCTAGCATTTATGACTTTATGTTCAAATTAATGGACAATTTAGCCCTTCCTAAAAATGGCAGATAGAAGAATGAGGATATTTTTCACAAAACTCATTTTGTACATTAGCACTTCAAATTTCTATAAATAAGGAGAGATGGGGACTAACTGCCATCTATGCATGTTCAATTAGTTACACAACAAGGACTTAACCGCATTCAGGCTCCATAGGTGAAAAGAAAGGTGCAGTCTCCAGAGAAACTTCAACTTTTGCGCTCAACACCATTGAGTCTTCTTTTGTCCTTATAAAGACACACATATCACTGATTCCTTACAAATATAGCACAGGCCATGGCTTGCAATTCTCAAATGTGTTTGTACAGAATTAGATCTTTCTAATGAGCAAGTGTACATGGTGGGTATAACATCATCAGGAAACAACAACAGCCCCTTCTAGGGATCATTGTAGAGGGAGGGGGGAAAACTTTGACATTTACCTTGCTTGCAACAATAGTTCTATTTCTTATATTGCATCCTGTGTTGCATCTCCACATGGTCTAAACGTTGAAAGTACAAAGGAAACCTGGAGAAAAGGAAATCTGTCACAGTCTGGGCTGGACAGTCCCTTCTGTCTGTCTTGTCATTTGTTGGTGTGTGTGTCTGTGTTTCCCTCTCTCCCTCTTGTGTTTTCCAGGTGCCACATGAAGAACATCAGCTCTGTTGCCAGGACGACTGATTGTTTCTCCATCCAGCTTGCCACCAGCGGCACATGCCTCCAATTACCAGCTCCTATATATTCTCTCCTTTGTTGTTCTGTCTTTGTTGGATTGCTTTGCTGGGTTGCAACTCTGTCTGCATGTTCTGGTCTGTTCCCTGTTTCCTGTCTCCAGTTTCAGTCTGTCTAGTTTCTGTTTTGTTTTCATTTGTTTATTCTTCTCCCTCGTGAGAGTTTTGATTTGTATTTTGTATTTTATTTGTTTATTTAAATAAAAGCCCTATTCTGCCTTCCTGCATTTGGATCCTTCCTTACTAACCGTAACAGCAAAATCCAACCAATTATGGACCCAGCAGAGGCACAGTGGGCATCTTACTTTTTCCCTCTCCCCTCACTGACTTTCAATCCGTCAGCGCATGATTAAGCTCATTCACCTTCGCAATGTATGTCAGAGGGGAAATGACGTGAGGGACTTCGCATGTGGGTTTTTGATTGCAGTGGACGAGCTGGATTATGATGAGACAGATCTTAAAGAGATTTATAACATCTGCCTCGATCAACCTCTCAGTCAGAGAGATTGAGAAGCTGCGGCATTTGGGCTTTTGGGACTTTGTTAACCACCTTTACGAGTGCAGGGAGTCTACACTCCCATACCAGGTGGGATTTTCCCAGGCATACCATACCATCGTCCCACCCTCAACAAGCCCAATCCCCAGTCCTCCTATGACCCGTAAACGGAGGAGGAGGAGGAACGGGTCAACTGCAGCCCCTTTGCTCAAGGCCGCTGCTGACCGCCAGGAGGCTGAGGAGACCGCTGCTGACCGCCAGGAGGTGGCGGCCATTCCCACTGCAGTGATTCCAACTGTCCAGTGGAGGAGGAGAAGGAAGCCAAGTAAGGCACCCGTTCCCCAGTTGCTGCCAGCGTTCTCGGCCAAGGAGGCCATTTCCCTGCCGCTGTCAGCGTTCTTGGCCATGGAGGCCGTTTCCCAGTTGCTGCCTGCGCTCCCAATCATGGCAGTCACCACACAGCCTGTCCTGTTCTCTAAACTGCCTCTTAGACATCAGAAAAATGTATTTATTTTTGGGGCTTAAAGCTTTGCTGCAGTGATCAGATTTTTGTATGCTCTAGACAGTTGTCTAACTGAGCCAAGCGTGTCTGCAGTTACGGTCTGATTTTTTTTTTTTTTTTTTTTTAATTATAGGCAAAACATCAGTGAGATGAAAAACTATTCACAAGCAGAAGCACAATGGAACTTCAACTTTCAAAATCAGGCTGAAAGCAGAAAGCAGAACCAGGTAATGTTGTTGAAATTACCCATTAAATCACCGCCTCATACTTTTCATCAGATGCAAACAAGTCTCACAAATTCATTTTAGCTGTAACAAACTGCTCTGCATCTAAGTAGCAGGAAACATAATTACCACAACCCAACTCCACAGAAGTTGCATTTAATGCAAAGATCCATGAGGTTCTGCACAGTAGACAGCATCTTCTTTTTACATTTTTGACTGAATTATATTCCCTTCCCGTTGCAAGGCTCTCTGGAATACTCAACTCTGATTAGTAAATCACAGCATTCTGCGGTCAAATATTTTTGTATTGTGACTGCATAATTAAACTGTGTATTTGACCATTGTCCCTGACAACCAATGTTGTACTGTACCTCGTAGAACTCTGCTGTCTCCAACGTCTCAAAAAATCCAATAACTTCAACACTTTTTATATTTATTTGGTAAGTTGCCATGTAATAATGCAAAGTTACCTAGTCAATTTTGCAAAACAATCCCATTCAGGATGATACAAGGCCTCTCTGCTTCGCATCAAGGTGCTGATCATCTTGTCAGGGTTTAATTAGCCATAATGATCAGCTGACTGTATATTGTCCTTAATTAGGAAAGAAAAGATAAACTAGATCAAGGATATTGAAAATGAATCCTCAACCCCTCACCTTATTGTGGTTGTTTTTCTCTTTTTCAGTGAGAAAGCAGGGCACCTGTATAATATATTCAAATGAACACTTTTTCCTGTTATCTTCTCTGGACACCCTGCAGAACAAACTGTGTGCCACTGGCCTCTATGCATCTTTTATATCTTTAAGTAGATTTTAATGCTGGTGGAATTTGGTGGCTCCAAGAGGACAGGGCATAATATGCAGACTGATCAAAGGACAGGTAGCAACATGGTGCTGAATTATGGCTGTTCTGGAGAAGCTAAGTTAGTGACAGGGCTCTGATTAGACATTTCTCGCAATGTTTTAAAATGAAAGATACTCACTCTGTTAATCAGTCCAACGGGCCACAGAGATCAAATTTTTTCCCTGCACATTAACACAAAATTGAGTTTTCTATGTAATCATGGAGAAAGACATTTGAGACGTGATCAAGACATAATATCAAGTCTGTGAAATGGAGGTAGTGAAATAGCCTGGAAATGAGACATTGACATATTTTCATTTCCCAACACAACAGCACATGTATGTGTTGTTACTTTTCCAGGCATTAGACCAAGCCTTTGAATCATCCTTTGTTATTACTGACAAACTAATAGGGGAGACCAGGGTTAGTTGTCTCAAGGACTATATACATCAGGAACTACACTCACCAGCCACTTTATAAGGTACACCTGTACATCTTCTTATTCATGCGATTATCTAATCAGCCAATCGTGTGGCAGCATTGTAATGTATAAATTCATACAGATATGGGTCAGGAGCATCAGTTCATGTTAACATCAACCATCAGAATGGGGAAAACATGTGATCTCAGTGATTTAGACTGTGGCATGATTGTTGGTGCCAGACGGACTGGTTTGAGTATTTCTGTAACTGCTGATCTCCTGGGATTTTCATACACAACAGTCTCTAGAGTGTAAAGAGAATGGTGCGAAAAACAAAAAACATCCAGCGAGAGGCAGTTCCGTGGGCAAAAATGGCTTGTTAATGACAGAGGTCAGAGGAGAATGGCCAGACTGGTCCAAGCTGACAGGAAGGTGACAGTAACCCAAATAAGCATGCATTACAACAGTGCTATGCAGAAAAGCATTTCTGAACACTAAGGATGTGCCCGAAGTTAAATACCTTATTCGGAAAGGCACGAATAATGACTTCAAAATGAATAACGGATTCATCCGAATAATATAAAAAATATTTGTATGACTGATTATCCAAAAAGCACAAGGATAAAGTGACATTTTTAATAAACACATCCAAAATTACAACGAATTTATCAATCTGTGCAGCCAATATTTCTAAAGTGTAAACCTTATGAATGAAAATGCACACGGTGAGATTTCAGATCGGATGGGCACGATCTTCACTCTGTTTGCGGTCTCTGTTAATTGTTCACGTCTGGAGCTTGTCAAGTGTAACATTAATAAAGATATGACATCATATACATGTTCCACTTCTTGAGATGTCTATTTTAATTTATCACATGATTCACATGTAATGATTCCCATGTATTCATATATAGCCTAAACATGAGCGCGACGTTAAATTCCTGACCTGAAGTGATTTCAAGTCAGAGCTCGTCTATCCATTGACAACATGTCTATCCACATCAGTGATTAAGATAATTATCTGGTTAAGACTTTATTCCGAAAAAAAGTTAAAATGCTCCATATAGGTTTAAATGCTCTATAAAGTATTCATCTGTTAGGAATATTCCTCCTTATGTAAAATGAAGAAACTGAAACTCTGTCTTTTTTTCTTCTTCTTCTTCTTCTTTAAACTGTGTTAAATTTGAGAATGTTAAGTGTTCTTAAACTCTGGTAAAGCGCTATATAAATGTAACATTATTATTATTATTATTATTATTATTATTATTATTATTATTATTCAACAAAATAATGGTGTCCTATTGTAAAAATTCATGATAGACTTACGGGACTTTCACCTGTTTGTAGGCTATATTGATTTTATTTTAATTTATTTAATGTTTGAATTTGTATTTATTATTCACTGCAAAATATGTGCTTGACATTTCACATTTTGCTTGACACCTCCTGCCTCCAGAATAATGTTGCTATACATGCACAGACAAACAAAAATTATTTCATGCAGATATTAATATCTGAAATACCAGGAGAAACCACAACATATTCCACAGTTAATGTAGCCTACAAATTCAGCTTTATCTGGTAATAAAAATAAAAATAAAATAAATAAATAATAAATGTATAATAATAATAATAATAATAAGGCATATACAAGGCATTCACTGAAATACAGTCTTCACTGTCTCGTCGCTGTTTGTGAAACCCAGAGGCATAAATGCAGAGCCTTTAGCCTTTTGTCCTGGTGGTGTGCTCTGCGATTGCTGCTCATTGTACTCTGGTGGGTGCTTTCAACAAGGCCAAGCTGTGAAGTTGAAGTCTCAGCCTCCGGAATCTCATAAAGGAGATCAATTCTAACTAAATCAGTAATTTTTGCCTATCAAAGTCTGGAGAGGAGCATAAAACACTTAAAATGCTCACCTGTAAGTTGTAAAATATTGGCAGATGGCATTGCAGTGTGACAAATCGTAAATTGAAAATTATTACTTCCACAGTTGCAAAGCACATTCACATTCACATTCACACACACACACACACACACACACACACACACACACACACACACACACACACACACACACACACACAAAAGATAGAAAGAAAAACGTGTTTACAGTGAGTTCTATTGCAGGGCACTCATTCCATTAAACATAGAAGCAGGACTTTTTATAGTATGTATAAAAAGATTTATGTGCCATACTATGAAAAGTAACATATTTTTAAAAGCACACATAACCATCTTGCACACTGGATATTCCTTGCTTAAGTAAAATTATGTTTGTTTTAATCATCTCATGCTTCTAAGTTAGCAGAAATTATAGTAATGCTTGTTTTAATTTATAAGCATGACTACATAGCACATCAGGCCACCACGTTATTATGAGTTTGATGTGCACTGGGGCCTGGTCTGAGCTTAAATGGGGCAGCAGGATGAATCAGCGTGTGGCTGCAGAATATCCGCATCATACAAGCCATTGCTTGCATCATTAAAGAGAGGAAAATTGCAATATGTGACTTTCTCTATAGGAAAAAGTGAAAAAAATATATGCAAAATATTAATGGTTGTGAGTTTAGAAACTAAAGTTAAGTGACAAGTTCTTTCAGACTTTGGAGAAATAGTTTGTTGGTAGTTTTTAGTAGTAAATTATTGCACAGTGGGGCTCTGACTTTCTTTACTGTTTGTGTTTTTGCTGATGTATTAACAAATAAAAATGAAAAACCACTACTGATTAGTTGTTCTAATTTAATAAATCAATAAAGTATAAGAGGCTATACTATATTGTGAATATTGTCGTTAGGCATGACACACATTCATATAGCACAATCTCGAGTGCTTCATTGCTTTTATAAAACACACAATAATACAAATATTAATGACACAAATTTTCATTAAATGTTATTGTTGCATGGGGGGCGTGGTCATGTGGCAGTCTGCGGGAGAGGGAGAGCGGTAAGGCTCGTCACCTGGCTCATAATTATTTCTAACACCTGTCTCTCATTATAGTGATGGCGGAGGGAGGCTTAAAAGGCACACCAAAGCATCAAAAGGGGAGAGAGTGTTCGTCAAGCACGACAGCCCGTACAGAAAGAGAGATTGTGTTTATGTTTAGAGTGCTTTCAGTTATTAGAAATCCTATTCCTTTGTTATCGACGGTTACCGTCAATTGTGTGTATGGTTCAGAAGGACAATAAAAGGACTGACCTTGAACCTGCTTCATTGTCTCCTGACTCCTCCATTGCCCCGAACTAAGAACCTGTTACAGTGGTGCCGAGAACCCGGCTTTGGAGGAGTATGCTGTTATGGAGTCCTCACCGCTGGGCAAAGACTTCAAGACCCACACCAGCATCCAGCAGTCACAACATCAGGCCCTCATGGAGGTACGTGGGAACAATGCTTGCAAGTCCTGCTCCAGGCACAAGCAGAGGACTGGCAGGTGCTCCGGAGCTTGATCGCCAGGGAGGGGGCTGGCACTGCGACCTCCTCGGAGCCCGTTCCACCGGTGGCCCTGACAAAGATGGGGCCGAACAACGATCCAGAGGCCTTCCTCGACCTCATTGAAAAGACCGCAGGTGTGGAGGTGGCCTCCCGATCAGTGGGAAGCCCGCCTGTTGTCCCTGCTCTACGGGGAGGCGCAGCTGGTGGCACAACAACTTCCTGCCGCCAGCCTCCTGGATTATAGCCACCTAAGAAAGGTGCCCCTCGATCCACCAACGCTTGGTGCAAGGCGGGGCATTGGATAAAAATAAACTGGTGAGGGTGAGGTGTGTGCATGGTGTCATTCACAAGTATCAGTGGTGGTTACCACTGAGATACGATTCAGGGGAGAAAGGCATAGAGTTGAGGCTGCGCTTAATCCCCGCCTCACCCATCCACTAATTCTGGGAACCAGTTGGCCCAGCTTTAAAAATCTATTGTGGGTAATGTGTGTGGATGGGTCCTGCAAAATAGTTGCATGGGGTGTGATGTGCGATACAATGGCTGGTGAGGCGTTGCTTGGGCCATCAACGTCAGCTCCGCGTCGGGATGACACAGACGAGGGAATTCACGTTCTCAACCCGCTGCTGTTGATCGAGATCCCCTTTGAAAGAATTGGCATGGATCTCGTCAGGCCATTAGAACGGACTGCACATGGCCATCACTTTGTATTAGTTCTGGTGGACTATGCAACATGATATCTGGAAGCAGTGCCTCTAAGCAACATCTCAGCACGTAGTGTTGTGGAGGCACTCTTCAAAATTATCTCCCAAGTGGGGATTCCAAAGGAAATCCTCACTGATCAAGGCACAACATTCATGTCACGTACACTTCACGAACTATATGAATTATTAGGTATTAAATCGATTCGCACCAGCGTTTATCACCCGCAAACCGACGGGCTGGTCAAACGATTTAATAAGACATTAAAAAACATGATTCGTAAGTTTGTACACGAAGATGCTAAAAACTGGGATAAGTGGCTCGAACCCCTGCTGTTTGCAGTACGAGAGGTCCCGCAAGCCTCCACCGGGTTTTCCCCGTTTGAGCTACTGTATGGGCGTCGGCCACGTGGCGTGCTTGACATCATACGGGAAGCTTGGGAGGAAGGACCTTCAAATAGTAAAAACCAAATACAATACGTTCTTGACCTAATAGAAAAACTCCACACTTTGGGGCGGGTAACACAGGAGAATTTTATCCAAGCGCAAGAACCGCAATGCCGACTGTACAACAGGGGCACTCGACTATGGGAATTCACACAGGGAGATAAAGTGCTTGTATTGCTGCCCACCTCAAGCTTCAAATTACTCATCAAGTGGCAAGGACCATTTGAGGTCACACGACAAGTTGGAGATCTCGATTATGTGGTTAGGCGAACAGATAGAGGAGGGGCACGTCAAACCTACCACCTCAACCTCCTCAAACCGTGGAGGGAGGCGGTACCTGCAGCCTTGGCGACGGTAGTTCAGGAGAAGGTGGAGCTCGGGCCGGAGGTATCTCCCAAATCAAGTTCATTCACCCTGGTCCTTTGCAGAGACCACCTCTCACTGTTGCAGTTTACAGATATTGCCAGGTTGCAAGCGGAATTCGCGGACATGTTTTCACCCCTACCTGGTTGCACGAACCTCATAGAGCACCATATCGAGACCACCCCGGGGGTGGTGGTTCGTAGCCACCCCTATCATCTTCCTGAACACAAGAAAAAGGTTGTTCAGGAAGAATTAGAGGCAATGCTCAAAATGGGCATAATACAAGAGTCACACAGCGATTGGGCCAGCCTGTTAGTTCTGATACTGAAGAGCGACAGCTCGGTCTGCTTCTGTGTTGACTACCGGAAAATGAACGTGGTGTCCAAATTTGATGCATATCCAATGCTGCAAATTGATGAGTTACTCAATTGGTTTGGCACAGATCAATTTTACTCGACGTTGGACTTAACAATGGGTTATTGGCAGATCCCTTTATCTCCAATGTCCCAAGAAAAGACGGCTTTTTCCACACCATTCGGATTACACCAAGAGCCCCGGACACATTTCAGCGCCTTAGGGACAAGATCCTCAGACCGCACACGGCATATACCACCGCATATCTGGACGACATCATCATTTACAGTAATGATTGGCAGCGGCATATGCAACACCTGAGGGCTGTCCTGAGAGCGCTGAGACAGGCGGGACTCACGGCCAACCCGAAGAAGTGTGCAATTGGGCGGGTGGGAGTTAGGTATCTGGGGTTCCACTTGGTTCACGGGCAGGTGCGTCCACAGGTTGACAAAGCGATCGCAGCCTGCCCGGCACCCAAGACCAAAAAGGGGGTGAGGCAGTTTTTGGGGCTGGCTGGCTACTACCAAAGGTTTGTGCCTAGTTATTCTGATGTCACCAGCCTGCTGACTGACCTTGCTAAAAGGGGGCTCATGATCCGGTGCAGTGGACAGATTCATGCCAACAGGCCTTCCTTAAGGTAAAGTCTGCACTGTGTGGGGGGCTGCTTTTACATGCACCTGATTTCTCTCTCACCTTTATTTTGCAGACTGATGCATCTGACAGGGGGCTGGGCGTGGTGCTCTCGCAGAAGGTGGGGGGGGGGAAGAATGGCCAGTGCTATTTATTAGTCGCAAGCTCTCCTTCAGGGAGACAAAATATAGTACCATCGAGAAGGAGTGTCTTGCGATTAAGTGGGCTGTCCTGACCCTCCGCTACTACCTGCTGGGGCGGGCCTTCGCCCTCTGTTCTGATCACGCTCCTCTGCAGTGGCTCCACCACATGAAGGATACTAACGCGCGGATCACCGGTTGGTATCTGGCTCTCCAGCCCTTTAAGTTCAAGGTGATCCACAGGCTGGGGGCGCAGATGGTTGTGGCTGACTTTCTCTCCAGAAATGGGGGGGGGGGGGGGGGTCTAGGCAGGTCGGATGTTGCCCCGGCCTGTGTCAGCGGTGGGGGCATGTGGCATGAGGGGCGTGGTCATGTGTCAGTCTGAGGGAGAGGGAGAGCGGTAAGACTTGTCACCTGGTTCATAATTATTTCAAACACCTGTCTCTCATAATAGTGATGGCAAAGGGAGGCTTAAAAGGCACGCCGAAGCATCAGAAAGGGAGAGAGTGTTCTTCAAGCATGAGCACAAGAGAGATTGTGTTTATGTTTAAACTGCTTTCAGTTATTAGAAATCCTATTCCTTTGTTATCGATGGTTACAGTCGATTGTGTGTATGGTTCAGAAGGACAATAAAAGGACTCACCTTGAACCTGCTTCATTGTCTCCTGACTCCTCCATTGCCCCAAACTAAGAACCTGTTACATTTATTTAAATTCATTAAGAGCCATCCTTCCCTTACAAAATATATGTAGTGCCTGATGTGTAAACATTAACAAAACATTATTCTTTGGTAAATTGACACATTGGTTCCAAATGTTCACGTACCCTGAAATCAACTGCATTTTATCAAATTACTGACAAGCACCATCGCCCATCAAACATTTTTGCCAAAATTCACAGGTGTGATCACCTCTGGCACTTAGAGACACCGGTTCTATCCCCAATGGGTACCAGAATGTATTGGTGTTCACATAAACAACATTTTCACACTACAATTACTTGTTTACTACAGTATAAGTGACAGTTTGGTTGGGGTTTGCGGTAAGGCATATAGTTTATAAATATGCATTGCTGTTGACTGTATTTCATTTACAACTTAAATAAACAACTTGCTTTTGGACATTTCAGCCAGAAACCGAAGCTCACACGTGCCCATATGTTTAACAACACTTCCAGTTTCAGCCACTGGAGGCAGTGGTTCGAATTTTGGTAAGCACAGACAGAATTCAGCGTCCGAAATTTCAAACTGCTGATCCTGAATTCACAGTGTGATCAGTCTGTATACACAGTAGGTTGGTGTTTTGCATCAAAGCTGCTACTTTATCATGTATTTAAGTATGGCTGTAATGGCTGTGCCTATGTACCCACAATGACTGCCAATGATGACCAGAAGGAGTCTTTCTATGAACACCTTAACACTGCCTTAAGTTCAGTGCCTAATAAACACCGGCTCTTCCTCATGGGAGACTTTAATGCGCATGTGGGACGTGAAGTCATTGCATGGCCAAAAGTCTTGGGGCAATACTCAGTGGGAAATGAGAATGCAAATGGCACTCTGCTGCTGGAGATATGTGCGCAACATGAGCTGGCAATCACAAATTCCTTCTATCAGCAGGCGAATAAGTACAAGACCACGTGGCAACATCCTCATTCAAAGCACTGGCATGTGTTGGATTACATCATCACCCGGCAGGAACATCTCAGGGAGGTCCATATAACTTGAGCCATGCGTAGTACAAGCTGTTGGCCTGACCACCGACTGCTGCGTAGTGTCATGTCTCTGGACCTAGCTCCTGCTGTGACAACCATCGCGGCATCTCATTGCTCTCCATTGTAGGCAAAGTGTTGCCATGTATTCTGCTGAAACGGCTCCAACAACACGTTTATGACAGCGACATCATCCCAGAGAGTCAGTGTGAATTTCGTGCAGGCTGTGGTACTATGGACAGGGTGTTTACCATTAGGCAGATTCAAGAGAAGTGCTGAGAAAAACACTGTGATCTTTATATGATCTTTATTGACCTCACCAAAGCCTTTGACTCAGTTTCTCGCACCAGACTCTGGCTTATTCTGCGTAAGATTGGATGCCCAGAGAAATTCGTTAACATCGTCCGTTCATTTCATGATGGCATGCTTGGTCAGGTGCTGGATGATGGCGAGCTGTCTGACCCATTTGACATCTCCGATGGCACCAAACAGGGCTGTGTGCTCGCCCCACTTTTATTCAGCATCTTCTTTTCCATGATGCTGTCTGTGGGTTTTAAGGACTGCAACATGGGCATTCCAATCCAGTTCCGTACAGATGGCTTTGTCTTCAATCTACAAAGGCTTCAGGCTCGCACGAAGACACATTCCGCAATTCTGCGTGACCTCTTGTATTTAGATGACTGTGTACTGATGGCGCACACCCTTACCGAAGCTCAGTCACTATTCGATCACTAGTCCTGGACCATTTAATCACCGGCAGATAACCAAATTTGATCAGTTCCATTTGCGCTGTCTCCGTCGTATTGCACATGTCAAATAGCAGGATAAAGTCCCAAATACTGAGGTACTCCAGACCTGTGGCATCACTGGTATTGAGGCCTTCCTGCTCGCTGCTCAGTTTTGCTGGTCTGGACATGTTGTACGCATGGCAGGTTCACGCCTGCCGAGGCAGGTTTTCTATGGCCAACTCCAGAGTGGCATGTGCTCTCAAGGAGGGCAACTCAAATGTTACAAGGACGGCCTCAAAGCCAATTTGAAACTATGCAACATGGACCCAAATGACCTTGAAGAGATGGTCGCAGACAGGACATCATGTTGAGCACAGTGCCATATTGCCATACACTCCTTTGAGTCCAGCCGGATCACCGTTGCGGTAGAAAAATGAAGACGCCGAAAGCTCAATACCTTAAAAATAACAACATCTAGCCAGTTTATGTGCGACAACTGTGGCCGACCATAGGTTCGAGGATCGGCCTCTATTCACATCGTAGGATGCACCAACAACAACTGTGATGAGATCTGTCATGTTGACAGCTCAGACCATATAATTCTGTATTGAGCAATCAACATTCAGGAGCAGAACAATCCATTTAAAGGAATATTCCAGGTTCAATACAAGTTAAGCTCAATTGACAGCATCTGTGGCATAACATTGATTACCACAAAAATGAATTTCGACTCTTGAAAAAGCACAAATCTGGGTTACAGTGAGGCATTTACTGTAAAATGGAAGTGAATAGGGCCAATCCGTAAACAATAAAATACTCACTGTTTCAAGAGTATAGCCAAAAGACGTAAACAATGTGTGTGTTAACATGATTTTAGTGTGATAAAATAACTTACTAACCTTTTCTATATAAATTTATAGCCAATTTTACAACTTTGCATGACGATGTAAAGTCAACAAACCCTAAAACGATTTTTACTTTACAGCTCAAATAATACAAACGTTTTAACAGAAGAATTAATGTAAGTACTTTTATAAAACTATAAGCTTCACATTTCTGCCTTTAAACCATCCAAAAATTGGCCCCATTCACTTCAGTTGTAAGTGCCTCACTGTAAGCCAAATTTGTGCTTTTTTTTAAAGGATGGATGAGTCAAATTTTTTTTTTTTTTTTTTTGTGGTAATCAAAATTAGGCCACAAATGCTGTTGATTGAGCTTATCTTGAATTGAACCTGCAATATTCCTTTAATAATTACCATCAAGCCACCTTTCATTTTAATGACAACAAATATTGACAGAAAAGTGGCTCCACTCTTCTGTGTACGTGTGTGTGTGTGTGTGTGTGTGTGTGTTGTGTGTGTGTGTGTGTGTGTGTGAGTGAAGCAGGTCTCACTCAGTATTCCATCATTCACAAAGAGTTATTAAACTCACCTCCCTTCCCAATGCGTCTCTGAATTTCATTATAGAATATTATTCTCGGCTTCAATGCAAGGTCAGTGGTATTAAAAAAACAAAAGCATTAGGTGGTGTGCAACTTATTTGAAGTAACTGTTTGAAGTTTAATATTCCCCTCACTCATGCAGAGATATGAATTAAAGTGGGAAGAGAAGCTATTTTCAAATGACTTATCACCAGAGGATAAAGATTCTAACCCAATGCCATATGTCATAGACAACATCACACCAATATACAATTTAATTTTATTAGATATTACCAAACATCTATTGGTCTTTAGGTAAAAGGCATCTGGGTAGATGTTATTTCTCCTACTTTGAGGATGCCTGGAGATTAAGGCTTTAGCTACTTACAGTACAGTGGCTTTTCATTACATAGCTAAAGGAACAGTTCAGTCCTATCATTTATTTCTGTTTTACTCATGTCAGACCTATTAATTAAAAAAGTGAACCATTATTTTCTAGCAGGCATGGGGCATGCTCCTATCTGAGCTCTTTTTTTTATTATTTTTTTTTTTTAAATGAGAGCATAATTTTTTTTACATTTTCTTGAATACCATAATGTGGGATTAATGTAACTATGCAAAACATATGATTTCACTAGTTACATTTGTATCTGCGTAACTATATCCTACAATTTATTTTTATTTTTTTTTATTTTTTTGGACCCAGCATAATACATTAGTGAAACTGCAACTCTCACTACATTTGTTCATAGCAAATATAGCGACCTTTGGCCTTCTAAACTTCAATCCAAACATTGCAACTTTATCTTTGAGCTGATCTGAGGTTCCAAAAAAGACCAAGGAGAAGGGACATGGAGTCCAGAAAAAGAAGTTGAAGGTGCTGAAGGGGTTCAAGTTTTAAATTATTTAAACAAGATTAGATTATCAAATTATCAAAGAATCGAACGAATAGCATAGCCTGTTTTCAGGTCGTTATATGGTAATCAAAGACCCTGTTTCCACCTAGTATCAAGATGCGTTTCGGGTGATCCGATCACATGTGGTCAGCCCTAAATACAGGTCTAAATGGGGTCTAAACCTTTTGTGATCACAAAAGACACATACGAATGTGGTCAAAAACTCATTTGACCAGATAGCATTTGAGGTGTAAACACTTATCCTTCCTGTATGCATCCTGGCAGCAGCGAAGCGCCACCCCTCACCTGTCAGTCAACCGTTCCGCTAAAACAAGAGTTTAAATTTTGCCGTTTACAAGCGGTATTAAAAGAAAATAACCGTCCGATCAGAACATTTTAAAAAGTGGATACATACACAATCACATGAGCTTCACAAATCTTCTTTAGTGTGTCTGATATCAACACAGATGACAAGCACGAACACCTGAAGCTCCTTTAATACAGGTAATCCACTAAAATGACAGATAATTCTGCTTGACATGTTGCGTTTGTGCTTAGATTAAATTTCAACCGCACCTGGGAGAAACAGCGCACCGTTTATTTCGCACATTCTTTGTCTTTTCTGACGTTGTTGCACTTTATTATCATGCAGTAACACACTGACATAGTGATTGATGTACACTACAGGTCAAAAGTTTTGAAACACTTACTCATTCTTTATTATAATTTTTTTTTTTTTTTTTTTTTTTTTTCACACTTAGAATAATAGTAAAGTCATCAAAACTATGGAATAACATAAATGGAACTATGGGAATTATGTTGTGACTAAACAAAATCCAAAATAAATCAAAACTGTGTTATATTTTAGCATCTTCAAAGTAGTCACCCTTTGCCTAGAATTTGCAGTCATGTACTCTTTACATTTTCTCAACCAAATACTTGAGGTATCACCCTGGGATGTTTTTAAACAGTATTGAAGGAGTTCCCATCTATGTTGGGCACTTATTGGCTGCTTTTCTTTATTATTTGGTCCAAGTCATCAATTAGAAAAAAAAAAACAAAAAACAAAAAAAATTAATTACAATTTAGTTTTATAATGAAATAAATTAATATGGTGGCACAATTATATTTTTGTCTACAAAATTAATTTTAAACATTTAAGCATAAGCCTTCAGATCAAAAGATTTTTAAGATCATGAGAAACATTTCAGTCAAGTTTTTCAAAACTTTTGACTGGTAGTGTGTCGTTATGAAAGAGACCCTCCCCTCCAAAATCCGAACACAAGTGGTCACAGGAGACACATTAAAGTGACCAGGTGTAAACAGCGATGTGTCTCACCTGACCACATGTGATCGGATCACCCGAGGCGCATCGTAATACCAGGTGAAAACGGGGCCTAAGACAAGACGAGGATTTATAAGTAAAATTGGGGCACATGCCCCAGTAAAAAAGTTAACAATGACCCTGTATCTCTAAAGATAGTGTTTGTTTTGGGTCTGCATTGCACAAGAGTTTAATCGAACCCCCACATTAAGGTTATAAAGAGCGGAGGGTGAAATCGTCCTGGTTACTTTTGTAACCTCCGTTCCCTGATGGAGGGAACGAGACGATGTGTCGATGTAGTGACACTAGGGGTCACTCTTGGGAGCCCTAAACACCCCTGCTTTTTGAAAAAAGGCCAATGGGAATTGGCGAGTGGAATTTGCATGCCACTCCATCGGACCTATGGGTATAAAAGGAGCTGGCATGCAACCACTCATTCAGGTTTTGTGCTGAGGAGCCGAGACAAGGTCCCGGCCATTTCAGCGGGTAATTCAGTGTTGTGGCAAGAGGGACACAACGTCTCGTTCCCTCCATCAGGGAACAGAGATTACGAAAGTAACCAGGATGTTCCCTACCTGTCACTCACTCGACGTTGTGTCAATGTAGTGACACAAGGGGTCCCTATACAAAACGCCACAACTAGCTGAACTGTGTTACATGGACTGGTGGTGCGAGACGGCAGACCGCTGTAGTCTTATGAGCGTCGAATGGTCCTTTGGGAACAAGCTGACTGCCCAACAAATAGGGACAGGCTAACCCAGCCATGGCCTCTTTTCCTCTTTTTTTCTCCCCAAAAAGAGTGGAATTTTGTTTACCGGCTGGGGGCCATAAGTGTCTATGTCGAGGGGGTGTCACTCCCAAGGGGAAGACACCACGGAGACCACACCCCGTCCGGAGGGGGGGGCATTTCGAATGGAAATATGTCACATGGTCTTACCGAATCTTGTCGGAAGAATGACGTGTGGAGAAGTCCCATGGTAGGTCCTACCCAACGGGGGAGGAGTTCTACAAACACGGTGACCGGGGAAAGAGGAACCTCTGCCCAAGGAAGATGCAGTTTACTGACAGGGAAACGATTTAGCGGAAGATATATCACATGGGGTCACCTATGGGGAACCAGCGCATGTGGAGCACCTCCCCCAGTACAGGGCTTAGTTAGTACATGTACTGGGCCAGCAGCAAGTTTCTCAACAAACTCGTCTGCCAAAGGGCTAAGGAGGAAAGTCATCCAGGCTGGGAGTCAAAAGCGCATGTCTTCACCTCATGGGAGGGGAAAGGCGCTATGCGCAAGTGGTACACCTGGCCAGCTGTCCCGGAACTTACCTGCTCGTACCTGACATCACACGGGACGAAACCGGCTCAACCTGGAGATTATAGATCCTCGCAAAGGTGTTGGGTGTTGCCCAGCCTGCTGCTCTGCAGAGACTTGATGGAAGTGAGGCCACTACACTCCTAGTAGAGTGGGCTCGAAACCCCAGGGGGGCGGCATGTCCTGAGCGTGATATGCCATCACGATGGTGTCAATGACCCAGTGGGCAATCCTCTGTTTGGAGACAGTGCTTCCTTTCTGCTGTCCACCAAAGCAAACAAAGAGCTGCTCGGAGCTCCTGAAGCTCTGCGTGCGATCCAAATAGATGCGTAAAGCATGCACTGGACACAGCAATGCCAAAGCTGGCTCTGCCTCTCCCTGGGGCAGCATTTGCAGGTTCACCACCTGATCCCTAAAAGGGGTCGTGGGAACCTTGGGTACATAGCCCGGTCAGGGTCTTGGGATCACATGAGAGTAACCCAGACCGAACTCCAGGCAAGATTTGCTGACAGAGAAAGCCTGCATTTCCCCTACCCTCTTGATGGAAGTGAGCGCAGTCAGGAGGGCAGTCTTCAAAGAGAGTGCCTTAAGCTCAACTGACTCCAGGGGCTCAAAGGGAGCTCCCCGTAGACCCCAAAGGACTACAGAGAGGTCCCACGAGGGGATGAGGTGCAGTCTGGAGTGATTCAACCTCCTAGCGCCTCTCAGGAACCTGATGATCAAGTCGTGCTTCCCCAAATACTTACCATCCACTGCATCATGATGTGCAAAAATGGCGGCTACATACACCTTCAAGGTGGAGAGGGACAGCCGCCCCTCCAGCCTCTCCTGCAGGAAAGGAAAGCACAGATCCAACTGCACATCTCTGGGGGTCTTCGTGTCAGGAAGAACACCACTTAGCGAACAGATGGCACTTCAAGGCATACAGGCGCCTCGTAGAGGGAGCCCTAGCCTGAGTGATCGGCATCTACCACTGTGGGTGGTAGGCCACTTAGGTCTTCCACAACCCATCTGGTCGTGGGTGCCAGATGGTGCCCCGTCCCTGAGATTAGAAGGTCCTTCCTCAGGGGAATTCGCCGGGGGACGGGGGGGCTGTCGCGAGGAGCGTGAGATCCGAGAACACATCTGGGTGGGCCAGTAGGGTGCTACTAGGACGACCTGCTCCTCGTCCTCCCTGACCTTGCACAGGGACTGTGCAAGTAGGCTCACTGGGGGAAATGCATATTTGCGTAACTTCTGGGGGCCAGCTGTGTGCCAGCATATCTATACCGAGGGGTGCATCAACCCGAATGGTGTGGCCACCGCTGAGGATGCCATATGCCCCAGGAGCCTCTGAAAAAGTTTCAGTGGAACTGCTGTCTTCTGAGGTGAAACTCCCAGTCGGCTGAGGTGTGTGAGCACCAGGTCCCTGTGTGCACACAACACATCCCGAGAGTGAGCTAGGATTAGCCAGTCATTGAGATAATTGAGAATGCAGATGCCCAATTCCCTAAGCGGGGCAAGGGCTGCCTCTGCGACCTTCATGAAGACGCGAGGAGACAAGGACAGGCCAAAGGGGAGGACCTTGTACTGGTACACCCGGCCCTCGAAAGCAAACCACAGGAAGGGTCTGTATCGAGGTAAGACCGAGACGTGGAAGTACACGTCCTTCAGGTCTAACGCCACAAACCAATCTTGATGCCAGATGCTCGCTAAAATGCATTTTTGCGTCAGCATCTTGAACGGGAGTCTGTGCAAGGCCCGGTTCAGTACTCGCAGGTCCAAGATTGGCCGCAACCCACCGCCTTTCTTTGGTACGATGAAGTAGGGGCTGTAAAATCCCTTCTTCATCTTGGCCAGAGGGACAGGCTCTATCGCACCCTTCCGTAGAAGGGTAGCGATCGCCGCACGCAAGGTAGCAGCGTTCTCGCCCTTCACCGAGGTGAAGCAGACCCCGCTGAACCTAGGTGGGTGCCTGGCGAACTGAATTGCGTAGCCGAGTCGGATGGTCCGGGTCAGCCATTGCGACGGGTTGGAAAGCGCGAGCCACACGTCCAAACTCCAGGCGAGGGGGACCAAGGGGACAATCACGTCAGACGTACGAGAGGGCTCGAACCCCGTGGCCATGCTGAGTCCAGAGACATCAAAGCACTTACCTGGCTCCTGATGCCCACCATAAGATTGGTCGAGGAGGGTGTGGACCAACACGGTGTGGGCATGTTTGTGCCACAGCTGGGCGCGCAGGGGCGGGGGGTCTGCCGCTGGAGCGCCGATCCTGCCGAAATGGGTCTGTCTACAAGCTCCATAGTGGGTCTCCTCATCCCTGGGTCGTCCATCTCAGGGGCGCTTCGAAGTCTTCCTTGGGTTCTTGGCGGCCGGCCGTGAGACGGGTGGCGTCTGCTTCCTGTGGTGGACTCCACGCTGGGGCCGGGCCGCGGGCTGCGGCAGAGCCGGTGCTATTGTTGCAGGAGGACGCGCTTGGTGACGAGCAGACGGGGTGTGGGGTCTTGAGCCACGCCGGGGCAGGATGTGTTAAATAGCTTCCGTCTGCTGCTTCACAGCCGAGAACTGCTGGGCAAAGTCCTTGATGGTGTCGCTGAACAGGCCAACCTTGGAAATGGGGGCGTCAAGGAACCATGCCTTGTCAGCCTCTCTCATCTCAACCAGGTTGAGCCAAAGGTGGTGCTCCTGGACCACCAGGGTGGACATCGCCTGCCCGAGAGACCGCGCCATGACCTTCATCACCCGGAGAGCAAGTTCAGTCGCCGAGCGCAGTTCCTGCATCAATCCCGGGTCAGAACTACACTTGTGCAGCTCTTTTAGTGCCTTGGCTTGGTGTACCCATGGAGGCGGATTGTCCAGCAGCACCGTAGTCCTTAGCCATCAGAGACGACATAAACCTACAGACCTACAGGCCCTGGATGGGAGCTTCGGGCACCCGTGCCAGGTGGCAGCGCTCTGCGGGCACAAGTGCACCGTGAGCACCATATCCACCTGGGGAATCACCGAATATCCCTTGGCCACCCCACCATCGATGGTATTGAGAGCGGGGGAGCTGAAAGATCGGGAAGTAAAAGGTGCCCTCCACGATCTTGTCAGCTCCTCATGCACTTCCGGGAAGAAAGGGACCAGGGCGGGGTGCTGCCGTGAGTGGCGCTCTGGGCCCAGGAACCAATCATCGAGCTGTGAGGGTTCAGGGGAGAGTGGAGGGTTCCACTCTAGCCCGATGCTCACGCCTGCCCGGGAAAGCATGTCCATCATCTCCACGTCGGCCTGAGACTGGGCGACCATACCCGAAGGAGGAAGCCCAGCCGAAGCCTCCGCGTCAGAATGGACGAGCCCACTCTCAGATGCTGCGCTCGATAACTCATCATCTTCCCGGGCCCCGATAAGAGGCCCGAACTCGCCCTGAGACGAGCCAGCGGTCTCATCCGAGAGCCCGACCGGGGCAAGCAAGCGTGCTGAGGAATGGGAGGTCCATGGGGGGTTACCCGGTGGAGGTGCTCTCATTGAAGTCCCCAAATCGCCCCCAGTGCTAGCCGACACGGCCTCATACCTGTAGGTAGAAGGACCAAGGCGGGGAGCCACTGGGGTGGCTTGCTTTCTTACGGAGGCAAGCCACGACCGCAACGTTGCCATGGTCATGTTCTCGCAATGAGGCATGCAAACTCGCCAATTCTACTGGCCTTTTTTCAAAAAGCAGAGGTGTTTAGGGCTCCCAAGTGTGACCTCTAGTGTCACTACATCGACACAACGTCAAGTGAGTGACAGATAGGGAACATATGTTGGAGAGGCAGCAGTTCAGGATCCCTGACACTATGATGGAACTAACAAGTCGCTACATAAGGGAAAACTCTCTGCTTTGAACGGTTTTTCTGATGTCTAATCGCTGTCAGATAAAGAGGACATCTCTTAAACAATGCTAATTTCCAATGCTAAAATCCAATGGGATTTATGAGCATTAGTATGTTGAAAAACAAAACTGTGCACATACTCCTTATGAGATAAACATGTATATTACATATTTACATATTGTTAGCATGTGTAATTTTTCAAATATTATTCACTATTTTTGTGCATTTGTTTGATTGTAGAAGTGCACCAGTAATGGTCTAGGAGTGCAGATGCAAACAAGTCCAGATAGCTTTTTGAAATGAACAGGTGTGTGATTAAATGTTACTTCCTACACAAAAAATAAATAAATAACTTCTCCTCCAGCAAGTAAACAACATAATCTATTCAGGGTCATTAAATGGTCTTTATATATTCAAGAAATCTTCTCGAGAAATATTTTATGAACTCTTTAGAGGTTAGGCTACTTAAAGGCAGTGCTTGCAAGTTGTTTTTATAAAATGTTAAATATTCATTGCGTCAAAAGACACAACATATTTCTTAATAATGCAGACCAAAAGTGTTGGTTTGGTTTGACTTTGGTAGGGATGAATTAAAATCAATAAAACTATACAGAGGCACCATGTTTTTTGTTTTTCTTACAAAAAACATGGTGTATTTATATAATTACAAAATAGATATTACATATTTACACAAGAGTTTGGGCGGGACTTTCTGTTTGATGACCAATGGAAGATGGGGGGAGTGTTTTGATGCTGTTTGATTATTTTTGGAATTCTGCTTGGTGCCTCTAGTGGCACAGAAATTACACATTTCACCTTTAACTTTGGTAGTGGCATGTTCCATCAGTCTACAACCAAATATATTCCCAAGATGCACACTGCTTACATTTTTACTTTCCTTTTTGAAGTTTCATTATAGCATGGTAAATATTTAACTCATGCCATCTCTGTCACATTGAATTGCCTTTCTCTCATGTAACTAGTCAATGATGCCAGTAAATGGACTTCTCCAAGTACCACAGAAAGTGATGTATGTCTTTTTATACTGATCATGCTCATCACAGTGCGGATATGACTTCCAATTAGTCTCATAATGTCTTGCTTTTCTTCCTTTGTGAGATCTGAGGAAGCAAATGACCTTGATTTCCCTGCTCTATGAGAGACATTGTAACACATGTGAAAATGAATACTGGTCTTTTTTATCGATCCAAGCAAATATATAATTCAACAGGGCAGTACTGAGCAGGGGGATACCTCCTGTGCTTTGTTCTATGGTGATGTACCAGCACTTACATGTAATACCTCACCACCAGTAACGAGCGTTTGGCAAAGCATAAATCTATCAATCACAGCAGGGTAGATTATGACACAGGAATGAGGATAACTTTCAGGCTCTTTGTAGTCTTTAGCAACATACTGTAAATAGCGTTTGCTGGCCTGTATCTCTTTCTTTTCCTTCTTTCTTGCTTGCTTTTATATAGCCTTTGTGAAGAAAATATACACTTTACTTCAATGCGATGCTCCTCACTGACCTCTGCCTGCATCATCTTGGCTTAAGGATGGACTACACTCTTAGGCATGTACGATACACAAATATCATGATACGATAACATACAAAAAGGGTTGGGGAATAACGGAATGCATGTAACAGGATTACATATTTAAAATACAAAATATAAGTAACTGTATTCTACTACAGTTACAATTTAAATCATTGGTATTTAGAATACAGTTACATTCAAAAAGTATTTTGATTACTGAAGAGATTACTTTGCATTTTATTGTCATTTGTTTCATTTAATATTTAGTCCTTTCAGATGGAAAAATGTATACATATAAATGATGCAATCCAAAGTGCATTTGAACAGCGGTGAAACACTTTCTTATCAAATAAAATAAATAAATTAAATTAAATAAAAATAAAGAAATTCACTTTTAGTGTCACACAACAATATGTGTTTCACCGCTGTTCAAGTGCAACAGTGGGTGAAAGTCTTAGGTGCAGTTCCGAGCAACATAGCAGTCATGACAGTGATGAGACTTACCAATTTACAATAAACATCAGATTTACACAACACAATTTACATATCTAATATACACATAATTACACAACACAATAATAATAAACAATGTACAGTATTCAATACACACAATATAGAATACACATACACATAATATAGAATACATACACAATAAAAAAGGATATAAAGTGTATATAAAATATACAGTAGGTTGTATTGTACTGTAATGACATTCAGACTGTCGGTTGATAGTCAGTTGCCAGTGTGTTGTTAAGAGAGAATAGAATTTATGACCGTCCAGTGTGAGATAATAAGATTAATATACTGCAGTGCTGATGTATATTGATCGTGAGAGATCAAGAGTTCAAAAGTCTGATTGCTTGGGGGAAGAATCTGTCATGGAGTAGGCTGGTGCGGGCCCTGATGCTGCAATACCGCCTGCCTGAAGGTAGCAGTGAGAGCAGCCTATGGCTCAGGTGGCTGGAGTCTCTGATGATCCTCTGAGCTTTTTTCACACACCGCCTGGTATATATTTCCTGGAGGGAGGGAAGCTCACCCCCGATGATGTGTCTGGCAGTTCGCACCACCCTTTGCAGGGGTTTGCGGTTGTGGGCAGTGCTATTGCCATACCGGGCAGTGATGCAGCCAGTCAGGATTCTCTCTACAGTGCTGGTGTAGAACCGTGTGAGGATGTGGTGGTTCATTACAAACATCCTCAGCCATCTCAGGAAGAAGAGGCGCTGATAAGCCTTCTTCACAACGGCCTCAGTGTGGACGGACCATGTGAGTTCCTCTGTGATGTGGACACCCAGGAACTTGAAGCTGCTGACTCTCTCCACCGGTGCTCCATTGATGGTGATGGGGCTGTGTTCTCTCTTTTTTCTCCTGAAGTCCACCACAAGCTCGTTGGTCTTGCTGAGGTTGAGGGAGAGGTTGTGCTCCTGACACCAGCATGTCAGAGTGTGCACCTCCTCTCTGTAGGCTGTTTCATCATTGTCAGTGATCAGACCTACCACTGTCGTATCATCAGCAAACTTAATGATGGCATTGGAGCTGTGTGTTGCCACACAGTCATGTGTGTACAAGGAATACAAGAGTGGGCTGAGAACACAGCCCTGCGGGGCTCCAGTGTTGAGGGTCAGTGATGAGGAGATGTTGCTGCCCCTTCTAAACACCTGGCATCTGCTTGACAGGAAGTCCAGGATCCAGCTGCACAGCGAGCTGTTTAAGCCCAGAGCCCAGAGTTTCACATAAAGCTTGGAGGGCACTATGGTGTTGAATGCTGAGCTGTAGTCTACAAACAGCATTCTCACATAAGTGTTCCTTTTTTCCAGGTGGGAGAGAGCAGTGTGTAGTGTAGATGCAATGGCATCATCAGTGGAGAGGTTGTTGCGGTAAGCAAACTGCAATGGGTCCAGTGAGGCAGGCATCACATAGCAGATGTAATCTCTGACTAGCATCTCAAAGCATTTGCTGATGATGGGGCTCAGAGCAACAGGACGCCAGTCATTTAAGCAAGTGATTTTGGATTGCTTTGGTACAGGCACAATGGTGGATGTTTTGAAGCATGTGGGGACTACAGACAAGGAGAGGGAAAGGTTGAATGTGTCCGTAAAATCACCAGCCAGTTGGTTCGCGCACACTCTGATGACGTGGCCCGGAATGCCGTCTGGACCCGCGGCTTTATGGATATTCACCCATCGGAAGGATCGGGCTACATCCGCTACAGAGACGGAGAGTGAACTAACCTCTGTAGTATTGGCCGCGAGAGCTCTCTCCGCGAGGGTGGTGTTATTTCCCTCAAAACGAGCATAAAAAGTATTTAGCTCATCCGGGAGAGAGGCAGCAGTGTTCACGGCAGAGTTTGTATTCCCTTTGTAGTCTGTGATGATATTAATTCCCTGCCACATGCTTCTAGAGTCGGTGGTGTTGAACAGTCCTTCAATCTTGTCCCTGTACTGGCATTTGGCTGCTCTGATAGTTTTGCGGAGGGCATAACTGGCTTGTTTATGCTCCTCCACATTCCTGGAATTAAAAGCGGAGGTCCGCGCATTAAGTGCTGCGCGAACATTGCTATTAACCAATGGTTTCTGGTTGGGGTAGATCCGTATTGTTTTGGTTGGAACAACGTCCTCTACGCACTTTCTGATTAAACACGTTACACTGTCAGCGTAAACCTCGATGTCGTCATCAGAGGCGGACCGGAATATCTCCCAGTCCACGTGATCAAAACAGTCTTGTAGCGTAGAATCTGATTGGTCCGACCAGAACTGGATCGTTCTGAGGGTGGGTGCTTCCTGTTTCAGTTTCTGCCTGTAAGTGGGCAGAAGGAGAACAGAAGAGTGGTCTTATTTGCCAAATGGTGGGCGGGGGAGGGATTTGTAGCCATCCCGGAAGGGAGAGTAGCAATGGTCCAAATCATGGTCCCCTCATGTGTTGAAACTGATATATTGGTGGTATTTTGGTGCGATTGATTTGAAAGTGGCTTTGTTAAAGTCCCCGGTCACAATGAACACGGCCTCAGGGTGCGCAGTTTCCTGCTCACTTATACTCCCATACAGTTCCTTGAGTGCCTGGTCTGTGTCGGCTTGTGGGGGGATGTACACAGCAGTGATGATGACCGCTGTGAATTCCCTCGGTAGCCAGAATGGTCAACACAGAAGCATGAGAAATTCCAGATCAGGAGAGCAGAAAGACTTGATAGAATGTACATTCCTCTGATCACACCAGGATTTGTTGATCATAAAACATACACCACCACCTTTGCTTTTACCTGAGAGGTCTTTCACTCTGTCCGCTCGGTGCATGGAGAACCCCGTGAGTTCGATGGCTGAGACTGGAATCTCCGCAGAAATCCAAGTTTCTGTAAGGCAGATAATGCAGCAGTCTCTCATTGGAAAGAGATCCGTGCTCTCAGCTCACAGAGCTTGTTGTCCAGAGATTGAACATTTGCCAGTAGAATACTGGGTAGCGGGGGTCGATTTGCGCAACGTCTTACTCTGATGAGAATGCCGGCTCTATTTCCCCTTTTCCTTCTGTGTTTCCGCGGCCGGATAGCCCAGACAAAGGGCTCCGCTGGCGTGTTTGTAAACAGCGGGTTGGCATTGAGGAATCTGTGCATATTTGTGCAATATGTGCAATTGCAGAACCGATGTCCAAAAGTGTTTGTCTATTGTAAAGGCAGACAACATCCAAGACAAAAAAACATAAGAACTGTAAACAAAACAAACAAAAAATTGCAATGTGTCGGAGCTCGCAACGCAGCAGCCATACTCACCGCCATCTTGAGTCCAATATGGCGCCATCTTGAGTCCAATATGATGTGTTATATTCATACGAACAGAAAGATAAGTAAGTTTGGAGCAGAAAAATAGAAATAAACCTTGTGTAAATTGTCAGCTTTATGCTAAGCTAAAATGCTATTTCTAGCCATTTTACATGCACGTTACCAGGCACGATCATAGAAAACTCACGTAGGATCATAATTTCTTTGATATTAGGGCAAAAATCATATTCTTGATAATATTTTTTTTATTGTTTTCCTGTAAAAATATCTATAAATCCTTAAAACAAGATCAATTTGATTGATCTTGTTTTAGAAACAACACTGCATAAGATATTCAGGTTTTTCAGAGAATGTATTTTTAACATGTGTACTTTGTCTTACGGTACTGGAAGAGGTTTTATAGTCAAAACAAGTGAAAAAATCTACCACTGCTGAAGAAGTAATCCAAATTATTTAGAATACGTTACTGACCTTGAGTAATCTAATGGAATACGTTACAAATTATATTTTACAGCATGTATTCTGTAATCTGTAGTGGAATACATTTCAAAAGTAACCCTCCCAACCCTGCATACAAAGCCTCACGATACAAATGTTTCGCTCATACTTATTCAAGGATTCAACATAAATGTCTTTTAAATCATAAATATCTGACACTGGCAACAAAAAGCAGAGCTCTATAATAAAGTAACTTAAACAATAGTACAGCATTTATTCTGTTTGATTGTATGTGAAAAACGAATATGAACTCACAATTTTCGTGTTTTTCTTGAGAAAAAATGTTTGTCTACACTCAAGTAATTTATATTTGCATATCACTTTTCACAATACACATAGTTTCAAAGCAGCTTTAAAGAAAATCATGCCATAATGTCTTAAAGCCCCCAGTGATCAAGCTAAAGTGACTGTAGCAAGGAAAAACCTTATTTCAATGTTATTTAGTGGTGCAAAAAAGCTCAAGAGGAACCTGACCTCTGGTTTTATGATATAATGTATGTACATAATCCAATATTATTTAGCGGTTTGATTAAAAAACAGTCGGTACATGTAATTTTGTTGGCCTCTTCCCCCGTTTCACGTTGCATGTAAATTTTACTGCCGTTATTACCGGCTTTTAACATGTACGCAAGTGTTGTGCTCCTACTCATTTACATTTCAACGGCAAAACCAGAGAATTATAAGTTGCAGATTTCCGTTGTCAGATTTTCGAGCAAGCTTGTTTTTGTTACTTACAAGCCTCTTGCTCAGTGTCATGCTCAGTGTCATCTGGGAGAGGTTGGCTGTTCAATGCAACTTTGCTGCTGCAGTTTCTGCATCACAAATCCACTGATTTGCACGGTGATGTCAGCGTAAATAAAACAACATGTTTCATGTACTGTAGAGCTGGGACACGACACCGTTGTTTGACAAATTCGACAAGCTGTAACGCTACAATCTTCTTGCCGTTTGCCAATGATCTTCTCACCTATGTATTGTAGATATGTTGCTCTGTTTTTCCTGTGAGCGCTCAGCACCCCCTCACTGCGGAGGAGATTGTTTCGCAGCTCTGTGTTGCGTTGCTAGGTTATAATTACACTAGTGAGTGCCATATCGTATGATACAATACGATACAATATGTAAAATATATATTTAAAGACAATCTACAGTTATATTTTCATCAAACCGCACAATGATTACTCAAAGAAAATACAGACATTACAGCTTCAATTTCTGTTACAGCATAATTTCTGTAAAGCTGCTTTGAAACAATATGTGTTGTGAATGATGAATAAAAATGGCTTGACTTTCTTCTTCCTTTTCCGTTAATTTCTGAAAGTCTTTAAATAGACCCTGTTATTTTTAGTTTCCACCACAAAAAAGGCAGTTCCGGGGTGGAAAAACTGGTTCCACGCTGGCCCCAAAACCTTGCTGGTCTTTAAGCAGGAACCGATTACGTCAGGGTGCGGGGGGCAAAATAATGTGTCATCATCAGGTAAAGTTGTTCAAACAACAGCAGTTTGGCTAGCATCATGGTTACTGGTGTAACCTCCGTTCCCTGATGGAGGGAACGAGACATTGGTGTCGATGTAGTGACACTAGGGGTCACTCTTGGGAGCCCGAGACACCTCTGGTCTTTGATAAAAGGCCAATGAAAATTGGCAAGTGGTATTTGCATGCCACTCCCCCAAACATACGGGTATAAAAGGAGCTGGTATGCAACCACTCATTCAGGTTTTACGCTGAGGAGCCGATATAAGGTCCGGCCATTACAGCGGGTAGTTCAGCGTTGTGGCAGGAGGGACCAACTTCTCGTTCCCTCCATCAGGGAACGGAAGTTACACCAGTAACCATGACGTTCCCTATCTGTCACTCACTCGACGTTGGTGTCGATGTAGTGACACTAGGGGTCCCCATACAAAATTCCACAAGGCTGAACTGTGTTACGTGAACTGGTGGTGTGTGGTGGGCAGACTTGCTGTGTGCCTCATAGTCAGCACACCAGGTCGACACGAAACCTCCCCCAACACAGTTATGAGTGTCGAACGGCCCTTTTTGGGGACAAGTCGACTACCCAAAGATAGAGACAGGCTTAACTCAGTCGTGGCCTCTTTTCCCCCTTCTCTTTTCCCACTCCCTAAAAAAGAAGGGGGATTATCCGACTGGGCCGCCAGGTCTAGTCGGGGGGTGTCCCTCTCAAGGGGAGGACACCGTGGAGACCACACCTCACCCCAAGAGAGGGGGGGATATTTAAGTGGAAGAATACGTCACATGGTCTTTCCAACCATGTGGAGAGCCTTCAAGGTAGATCTTGCCCAATGGGGGAGGAGTTACTACAACATGGAGACTGGGGCAGAGGGGCTCTGCCCAAGGAAGACACAGTTTGCCAGCAGGGAAACAAATTGGCGGAAGATATAGATCACATGGGGTTAGCCTTACAGGGAACCGCCACATGCACCTACCCCAGAACTGGGCTCTTAGTTAGCGTGTGTACTGGGCCAGCAGTGAGTCTCTCTGAAAACTCGACTGCCACAGGTCTAGGAGGAAGTCAACCAGGGAACACATTTTGTGAACACTACTGGGAATTAACAGCACATGTCTTCAGCTCAAAAGGAGGTGGAAGGCGCTATGTGCAAGCGATACACCCGGCCGGCTATCCCGGGCTTATCCGCTTGTTGTGTGCCACTACCTGGGACGAAACTGGTTCCACCCGGAGGTTGTAGAACCTTGCAAAGGTGTTGGGTGTTGCCCAGCCCGCTGCTCTGCAAATGTCTGTTAGAGAGGCACCTCTGGCCAAGGCCCAAGAAGCCGCTACACCACGGGTAGAATGGGCTCGTAGCCCTACCGGGGGGCGGCATGTTTTGGGCAAGATATGCCATAGCTATGGCGTCAACGAGCCAGTGGGCGATCCTCTGCTTGGAGACAACGCTTCCTTTCTGCTGTGCACCAAAAGCAGACAACGAGCTGCTCAGAGATTCTAAAGCTCTGCGTGCGATCCAAATAGATGCGTAAAGCATGCACCGGACACAGCGACGACAGGGCTGGGTCTGCCTCCTCCTGGGGCAGCACTTGCAGGTTCACCACCTAGTCCCTAAAGGGGTGGTGGGAACCTTGGGCACATAGCCTGGTCAGGGTCTCAGGATCATGTGAGAGTAACCTGGACCGAACTCCAGGCACGTTTCGCTGACAGAGAACGCTTGCAGGTCACCTACCCTCTTGATGGAAGTGAGCGCAGTCAGGAGGGCAGTCTTCAAGGAGAGTGCCTTAAGCTCGGCTGACTGCAAAGGCTTAAAGGGGGCTCTCTGTAGACCCTGAAGAACTACAGAGGTCCGTTGAGGGAACGAGGCGTGGCCTGGAGGGATTCAGCCTCCTGGCGCCTCTTAGGAACCTGATGATCAGGTCATGCTTCCCTAAGGACTTACCGTCGACTGAGTCATGGTGTGCTGCTATGGCAGCAATGTACACCTTCAAGGTGGAAGGGGACAGCCTCCCTTCCAACCTCTCTTGCAGGAAGGAAAGCACTGATCTGACTGCGCATCTCTGGGGGTCTTCCCGATGGGAAGAACACCACTTAGCAAACAGATGCCACTAAAAGGCATACAGGCACCTCGTAGAGGGAGCCCTAGCCTGAGTGATCGTGTCTAACATCACAGGTGGGAGACAGCTTAGGTCTTCCGCGCCCCGTCCAGGGGCCAGACATGGAGATTCCAGAGGTCTGGGTGCGGGTGTTGGATGGTGCCCCTTCCCTGAGAAAGAAGGTCCTTCCTCAGGGGAATTTGCAAGGGGGGAGCTGTCGCGAGGAGCGTGAGGTCCGAGCACCACGTCTGGGCGGGCCAGTAGGGTGCTTACCAGGACGACCTTCTCCTCGTCCTCCCTGACCTTGCACAGGGTCTGTGCAAGCAGGCTCACTGGGGGAAAAACGCATATTTGCGAATGCCAGGGGGCCAGCTGTGTGCCAGCACGTCTATGCCGAGGGAGGCCTCGGTCAGGGCGTACCAGAGCGGGCAGTGGGGAGGATTCTTGGGAGGCAAACAGGTGCACCTGTGCCTGTCGAATCGACTCCAAATCAGCTGGACCACCTGAAGGTGGAGTCTCCACTCTCCCCTGAGGGTAACCTGTTGTGATGGCGTGTCTGCCATAGTGTTGAGGTTGCCCAGGATGTGAGTGGCTTGCAGCGACTTGAGGTGCTGCTGACTCCAGAGGAGGAGACGGTGGGCGAGTCGTGACATACAACGAGAGCGCAAACCACCTTGGCGGTTGACATATGCTACCATTGTCGTGTTGTCTGTCTGAACTAACACGTGCTTGCCCTGGATCAACGGCCGAAACCTCTGCAGGGCGAGCAGAATTGCCAACAACTCGAGGCAGTTGATGTGCCAATGCAGTCGCGGACCCGTCCAGAGGCCGGCGGCTGCGTGCCCATTGCAAACGGCACCCCAGCCCATTTTGGAGGCGTCTGTCATGACCACGATGTGCCTGGGGACCAGTTCTAGAGGAACACCTGCTCGTAGAAACGAGAGGTCAGTCCAAGGGCTGAAAAGACGGTGACAGACCGACGTAATGGCCACGTGGTGTCCCGTGGCGCCATGCCCGTCTCGGGACACGAGTCTGGAGCCAATGCTGAAGCGGCCTCATATGCATCAACCCGAGCGGGGGGCCACCGCTGAGGATGCCATGTGCCCCAGGAGCCTCTGAAAAAGTTTCAGTGGAACCGCTGTTTTCTGTTTGAATGCCTTCAAACAGGCCAGCACCGACTGGGTGCGATCGTTCGTAAGGTGCACCGTCAAGGAGACTAAGTCCAACTCCAAACCGAGAAAAGAGATGCTCTGAACCGGGAGGAGCTTGCTCTTTTCCCAGTTGACCCGAAGCCCTAGTCGGCTGAGGTGTGAGAGCACCAGGTCCCTACGTCTCGGGAGTGAGCTAAGATTAGCCAGTCGTCGAGATAGTTGAGAATGCGAATGCCCACCTCCATTAACGGGGCAAGGGCAGCCTCTGCGATCTTCGTAAAGACACGAGGAGAGAGGGACAGGCCGAAAGGGAGGACTTTGTACTGATACGCCTGACCCTCGAACGCGAACCGCAGGAAGGGTCTGTGTCGAGGAAGGATCGAGACGTGAAAGTACGCATCCTTCAGGTCTACCGGCGCGAACCAAACTTGATGCCGGACGCTCGCTAGAATGCGTCTTTGCGTCAGCATCTTGAACGGGAGTCTGTGTAAGCCCGGTGCAGTACTCGCAGTACCGCCTTTTTTCGGTACGATGAAGTAGGGGCTGTAAAACCCTTTCTTCATCTCGGCTGGAGGGACAGGTTCTATCGCGTCCTTCCGTAGGAGGGTAGCGATCTCCGTGCAAGGTAGCAGCATTTTCGTCTTTCACCAAGGTGAAGTGGACACCGCCGAACCTGGGCGGATGCCCAGCAAAGTGAATCGCGCAGCCGAGTCGGATGGTCCGGACCAGCCCTCGTGATGGATTGGAAGGCGCAAGCCATGCGTCCAAGTTCCGCGCAAGGGGGACCAAAGGGACAACGTCATCGGATGTACCGGCAGGTGGGGCCTCGCGGCGGGGCGGAGCTGGCCGTGCTGAGTCCAAGGACATCGAATCACTTAACTGGCTCCTTGTGACCACCCCCAGAACAGCCTGGGACGGGGGAGGAAGAGGCCTGTCCTCGTGACCCGTGGAGACTGTCACATCAGGGGCGGATTTGTGCCACAGCTGGAGCGCCATCCTGCCAAATGGAGTGGTGGACGGTGGTCGTGATGCCAGCCGTACACACCGGATATGTGACCCAGGGAACAAGGAAACCACTCTTGCTGAGCTCTTGAGTACTGCAGTCACTTGGACATGCAGCGCAATTAAATGCAAAGGTAACAAAAGGATGAAGATATGCTTACCAGCTCCAGATCAGCGGGTTTCGTTGTCCCTGGGTCGCCCATCTCAAGGGTGCTTTGAAGCTTTTCATGGGTTCTGGGCGGCCGCGAGACAGGTGGCGTCTGCTTCCTGAGGTGGGCTCCACGCCGGGGCCGGGCCGAAGGGGTGGGCTGTGGCGGAGCCGGTGCAGTCACCGCAGGGGGACGCCCTTGGCGATGAGTAGATGGGGTGCGGGATCTTGAGCCGCGCTGGTGCAGGATATGCCGGCTAGCATCCATCTACTGCTCTACCATCGAGAACTGCTGGGCAAAGTCCTTGATGGTGTCGCCGAATAGGCCCGCCTGGGAAGTGGGGGCAGCAAGGAATCGTGTCTTGTCGGCCTCACCCATCTCGACCATGTTGAGCCAAAGGTGGCACTCCTGGACCACTAGTGTGGCCATCGTCCGCCCGAGAGACCGCGCAGTGACCTCCGTCGCTCGGAGAGCGAGGTCGGTCGCTGAGCGCAGTTCCTGCATCAATCCCAGGGCGGAACTACCCTCGTGCAGTTCCTTTAGCGCCTTGGCGGACTTGCAGGAGAGCCATGGCTTGCAGGGCGGAGGCGGCTTGTCCAGCGTCACTGTAGGCCTTGGCCGTCAGAGACAACATAAACCTACAGGCCTTGGATGGAGGCTTTGGGCACCCGCACCAGGTGGCGGCGCTCTGCGGGCATAGATGCACCGCGAGCGCCTTTATCCACCAGGGGATTGCCGAATAACCCTTGGCCACCCCACCATCGAGGGTAGTGAGGGCGGGGAAGCTAAAAAGATCGGGACCGGGCAGTAAAAAGTGCCTCCCGTGACCTTGTCAGCTTTTCATGCACTTCCGGGAAGAAAGGAACGGGGGCAGGGCGTGGCTTTGAGCGGCGCCGCGAGCCCAGGAACCAATCACCGAGCCATGATGGTTCAGGGAAGAGCGGTGAAATCCACTCTAACCGACACTCGCGGCTGCCCGGGAAAACATGTCGTCATCTCCGCGTCAGCCTGTGACTGGGCGATCGACACCGAAGGGAGGAGCCCAGCTGAGGCTTCCGACTGGAGGAGCCCGCTCTCCGATGCTGCGCTTGAGAGCTCATCACTTTCGTGGGCTCTGAATAAGAGGTCGAACTCGCCGTGAGACGAGCCGGCGGACTCACCCAGAAGCCCGATCGGGGCAGACGAGCGTGCTAGGGAATGGGAGGTCTGCGGGGGGATACCCGGCGGAGGCGGTCCCATTGGGGTCCCCAAATCGCCCCCAGTGCTAGCCGCGCTGGCCTCAAACCCGTGGGTAAAAGGACCGAGGCGGGAGCCTCTGGGGTGGCTCGCTTTCTTACGAAGGCGAGCCGCGACCGCAACGTTGCCATGGACATATTCTCGCAATGAGAACATGACCATCCATGAACGCTGTCTCCGCGTGAGCAGTGCCCAGACACGAAAGACAGTGATCGTGACCGTTAGAAGGCGAGAGATAACGAGCACAACCAGGAATAACACACAATTGGAAAAGCATCTTTAAAAAGACGTTCCGTGTGTGCGCTCTTTTAGAGAAATATATACTCTTTTAGAGGGGAAAAATGCTCTTTCAGAAAATATACTCTCTAGTTTTTCTGCCGAAGCGCCCAGGGGTATTCTCTGCAGTGCACCAGTGCAGAGGAGGGAGAAGCCGCTGAAATGCGCCGTCAGATCCAGCAGAGATGAATGAACAGTAGTATTCAGCTCAATGAGCATGACCGTTCGGCTCCGAAGAGAAACTCTGAATGAGTGGTTGCATACCAGCTCCTTTTATACCCGTATGTTCGGGGGAGTGGCATGCAAATACCACTCGCCAATTTTCATTGGCCTTTTATCAAAGACCAGAGGTGTCTTGGGCTCCCAAGAGTGACCCCTAGGGTCACTACATCGACACCAACGTCGAGTGAGTGACAGATAGGGAACTACTGTCTACTGCAAGGAGTACTTCTTCACTCTATAATGACAACAACAAAAACGTAAGACATCAGAAGTGTTCAGCAGTGTTCCATGGAGGAAACCAGCACTCTACTTGTGATAGGGTCTTCTATGGAGATCCAAGATAAATTAGAGAGGTTGCAAAGAAAAAAAAAAAAAAAAGAATACAGGGACAAGAAGAAGGACCTAAGCAAAAGCAGCAGTGGACAGAGCTATGTCTTGGACTCTACGAACGAACACTGACCAGCCAGCTAACTAACCCAGGCACTGAATTTAGCTACAGTCCCACTCGAGACAAACACTGAATTGCCGGTCTCCTCTGCAGCTGATCTCGGTAAGTTAAATATTTGCCAATTTGTTAGCTTTCCTTATACTCTTCTTGTCTTATTTTGTGCATTGTTTTTATTCAGTAGATTTTTGGCCAGCTCCTCAGTTAGGAAGATCGCGGATATCTGTTATGTAAACCGATGAAATTATCAGTCAAGTTAAAAACATAATATTCTATTCTATGGCAAAAATCCAAATATAACCATCTGTTACACCAATGATAATAACAATTTCATTGTTACAGTTTTTAGTACTAAGCTAATTAAGCCACATTAAAAAATTCATACAAAATAATATAATTACATTGTCGTCTTCATTGACAATCTTGTATAATAATTTTGGATTGCATTACTCTTGTCCACAAAAACAGGAGTAAAAGCTGTACACTGTGGTGCCATATTTGTTTGTGGGCAGGTTAGATTGTCATGTAAAACTCCATGTAGCCATGTAACCCGTTACGTCACCATTCTCAAGTCAGTGGGAATGTGTGGCGGTATGCGATAGACTCCAGATTTCCCCAGCCATGAACCAACCGAGCATAGGCTCTAGCACGTGAACCAGCGCCATTTCGGTGGAAAAGGGCTACGAGATTTTCAGCTCAAGTGGAGCTCTATGTTTAGTCACAATAAAGACATTCTGACATTCCTGACATGCAGAAAGCAGTTAAACTCTGCCCCAATCTGCTAAATGACTAATGACTAATTTTTCCAGATGTCATTGTGCCAAGGTGACACCAAACTGTCAAGCTGCAATGTTCATATACCAATATTCTTACCTTTATATTTCAAGGTTGAAATGCATTTTTTACAACCTCCTCTAAAGGTAGAAAAGGCATGTGAGACTGCACTCTTTACACAAAGACTATGATCACATTACAAGTACATCCAAAATACTATAGCAGGCTTGCTGGTTCTGCTGCAGTCACAATTGTAGGATATTGGAAAGGGCAATATCTGACCCTCACAATTACAATTTTATTGGATTCACTGGTATCGCCGTGGGGACCAGAAGCTCAGCCTCTGCTGAAGAATGCATACAGTGATTCACAACAGACAATGGCTGATTGAACAGCATCAGAGCTGTACATAAAGAGCGGCATTAGAGTTAAAAATATGCACCTGTTGAATTATACAGTTTATAATTCAATTAGATCTGTTTTTATCCATCACAAAAACAATGAGTGTGTTTTCATGCACACCAATAAACTGATTACTATCAAAAATTTGCTTATTCAAACAAATCCAACAACATATGTTTACATGAGACTTAAAATCACTGGATTATTCCTTGCTTTTGACATCAAAACGTAAAGTCATGCAAACAACACTTGCAAACATTGGAATGGCTGGTAAGAACTTTACATGCAGAGCGAAATTGGGTAAATAGGCAAGAATCATGGTGTGTTGAATGTTTTATGCTTAAACCGTGTATAACCTAACCCTAATGAAGGAAAGGATTATAAGGTGTTTATGTGACTTTACACGCTATCAGCTTATTAAGAATAATGTGTAAGATTGTACATGTAAAACGATCTCACTTAAGGTGACATGATTTTACATTAAACTTGAACAGATATAGTTACACTAAATACAACAAATAAAACTAGGAGACACACATATTTATGTAAAGAAAACATAGTAAGAAACAGCAGCATTTAACAAAATATTTTGCTATAAAAGAATTATCTAAAAGGCCACACAGGGGAATCGATAACTCATTTTTTTTTCAACTGGCAAACAAACAAATTCACTAGAATTAATATGTTACTGTATACATTACTACATGACAGACATATTATAGTGCATCTGCTCACTTGGCTGCAAGGCTGAGTGTTCAATGGGAATTAAAATCAGCAATGTAGAGTTTTATCATACAACACTGCTACTTGCAAAAAAAAAAAAAAGTAGCTTGTTACTAGAAACAAATTCACTATTTTATAAAACAGCTAGTTAGTATCATCGCTACTTCTAGTTAGGTACTTCCCAAAAAGTTTTCTGACACTGGTACATACACAAACATGACATAAACCACTACTAGTGAAATGTATTAAATATTCTGTTAAAATTAGCATCAAAACATTGATTGTGAAGCTTCTTGCCATTTCTAATCTAAAAAGAGAAGACTGAACAAAAGAAGTGTGGAAAGGATAAGTAGCTGTTGGCAGAGTATCTCTGACAAGCAGGAAAAACTATACTGCTCACCCATCATTAACTGCTCAATCTTTTCCCGCAACAGCTGGAGTGCCTGTAGATTTTGATAAATTTTATCACATGGATCAAGGTCCAACCTCCAGTGATGAATGCAGATTGTGCCTCTCCATTGACTGCATGAACCAACTTCATGGCAATTAGGGAAATTAATCTGGACATGGCTGTTTCTTACAACAGCACTTCTACAGCAATGTTATTTACATTGCAACCTTGAAATGCTTCCAGATCATCTGCAAAGCAGGAGCAAGTACTTTTCACATGTAAATGAGATTTGAACATGTGAATGTGTCACAGGTGCAATATGTATTCTAACATCTCCTTTCTGTATCTTGCAATCTCACTGCAAACTTAATACAACTGATTACAGAAAGAGTTATGCAGTGACAATAACAATGTTCAATGTGTGGGTGAATGCTATTTTTATTATATATAATCAAGTTAATATGAAATAACATATTTTGCAGTGCTGCTTTATGGACAAGACATATGATTTTACAATACATTCAGCTATGAATTTCTGGAAAGCGAACATAACAGCTCAGTATGGAATTATCAAAGCACTCTTTCTCTGTATTAAGACATGAGAGTTTATAACATAGGATGGTTCCTAGAAGAGCAGAAGTTTAGAGCACAATATTGGATTTCTTCAAAGTTTTTTTTTTTTTTTTTTTTGTCTTCCATTTATATCAGATAATAAAATCTATGACAGTAGTGCTACCTGTGAAAAAGCTTTGAACTGTTGTCTAACTGTTGGTTAACAGTACCACAGAAAAGTATTGTCCTTTATATCTATGTGTGTGTGTGTGGCCCCTTTTCCAGATTACATTATTTAGAGGCGCTCAGTGGGTGATCTGACCGAGAAATGTAAGCCGAATTGAAGCCCCTCTCACCCTACTCGAATAGCCCCATGTGGATTTGATCCTATTCCCTTTACACGAGCACATAGATCAGGCCCCGTACAAGATGAACTGCCATTGTCTCTCACATTTGTCAGCAGAAGAAGAGCACAGATGTGCTTGGGCTACCTACACACCAAAGTGGTAGTCAGAAAGTGACACTTCAAATGCAGTCGCTGATGACAATGACAGTATTTTTTTCTCAGAGTGGAATACTCATTTTGCAAACACCACACTGCACAAATCTGTGCTCATTTTGTCTGGGCCACCTGCCAGATTTGATGACAGCTGCTTATCAAGGCAGAAAATATATGCAGTTGTGCAGATCAAGGTTTCCTAGCCATCATTGGGATTGGCATTGTGTGATTGAGTGTCTTAATGGAAGTGGATTTGGCTATTTAAAGTGTAAAGTGCAGCTACAGACACATTCATTTCTTTTCTGTAATGGATTCTTTGACATACACATACAGATACACAAGGGACTGCAACTGATCTTGATTGTATCAGGGTAATTATAAGCAATATGCATGATTCATTGGACTGTTCCTGTCATTTCTCTTCGACCATTTTTCTTTCCCTGTTTCATTAGAAATGGCAGAAATTAGTAATACTGAGTAATCATTCTCCAGTCCAAAACAATGTCCATCCTTCTTTGCTATACATTCTGAAAGAGACTTAAAATGTAAGTGTAAATACTAAGGCTAGAAACATACTTTCTGCAAGTACACGGATGAAGATGCAAGTGTTTGGCCAATGCACTGCTAATATGTGGTCCGGATAAACATATTGAACGTGCTCCTGCGTTACTGTTGCGGTAACAAACCTCAATAATCAAGGAGGCATTAGAGTTCCCTTCAAGAGTCTGTGCCATAAAATCAGATGTGTTATTACTTAGGTAAATTGCTCTTAAAAATATTGACTTCACTTATTTGCTCGGACATATTCTCTTCAAACTGTTGCACCACGATTACAGTAGTTGACTTGGAAGAGAAAACTCACCGTAGACGCAGACTGTTCAAACTAATGTTTGCTATAGCACCCCTTGTGGCAACACTGAGAATCCAATGTGTACTTGCATTATGTTATCAATTGCGGTCCAATAGATTTCATAATGCAAAGACATTCGAAAACAGGCTTGCATAGCTAGAAGCGTTTGCTATACAGTTACTTGATGTTATTTTTTACGGCTGGGAATTGATATAGATTTCCCGATTCGATTCCGATTCACAAGCTCTCGATTCAGTTCTGATTTTGATTTGATTACATGCCAAAATGGTACTCTCTGCCGGAATAGTGGTTTAGTGCACATTAAAGAGAGCTTCTTTACCTTATCCGTGCTATGTGTGATTATATTTATTTTGAAATAATATGTGTGTTTTTGACCAAGAACTGACTGTAAATAACAGAAAGGGTTTTAAAAGACACATTATTCAATGACAAATGGAGAGCAAGGATTATGGTTACATTATGGGTTTTTCAGATCAGCGTCTCAGTTCTTTTGTGGCTTATAGACAAAATAAACTGATATAAACATTCAATTAACAATAACATTGTCTTTCTGTTCCAGGAAAACAGACCTGATGATTCACTTTACAATTTTGTTTAATAAAATGCTCTCTACACTGAGAATATCCTTATACAACCTACCGTACAACCGACTAGCAAAAGCAGAAAGCAAATCATGGTTCTGTTTGTTAAATCATGGCTATGATGCAAACTAAAGCTTATTGGCTATTCAGAAAAACAACTGTATGCATCAAGCCATTTTATAAGGCCTTAAATACAGGAAAAGTTAAGCCTTACAAAAGTTATCTGTGGTACTTAAAAGGTTCTCCTATTGCATCAGGCCATCAAATCCTGTGTGTGTATTCGAGGTCACATATGTATATGTAAGTGAGAAAGTGTTGAGATATTGTCTGTGTGTTATGGAGCTGTCCTACACAACCAGGAACTGCACACCCACAGAGTCTCCTGGAATCACCTACACCATCCAACATTGGACCTTGCTAAAGCTGACGTTCTAAAGCCAGGACCTATCTGTCAGTCTGGGCCCAGTGGGAACCACAGTGAGATTCAGAGGTCAGCTTTTACAAGGACAGTCACCGCTGTCTCAGAACTCCTGACAGGTGCTTCAAACATACATTTCTCTGGAAAATCTACTCTGCCTGCTCTGCTTCTTCCCCGCATCTGAATATGTGTACAGTACTCCCCTGCTATGTCAAATAATTAGGATGTCTGAGAACTCAGTGTTCATGATACAGTATGCAAAACATTTTGGTCATAAAAATGTTGGAGAACTGTGAGCCGGACAATGTTTTTTTTTTTTTAAGTGTAAGTGCTTTAGATCCCAATATAGTTGGTCAATTTATTTAAATTGTACTTGTTTAACAACATCTGAGTAAAAAGTATTTGCAGTTGTTGGTAAAGGGAAAGTTCACACAAAAATAATAATTCTCTCATCATTTAATCACCCTCATGCCATCTCAAACTCGTATGATTTTCTTTCTTCTGCAAAACACCAACAAATATTATTTTGAAGAATGTATGATGTGTTTTTGTCCGTACAATGTAAGTCAATGAAGTCTAAAATGTTTAAGCTTTAATAAGGACAAAGGAGGCATAAATGCAATCCATACGACTCAAGTGGTTTAATCCATGTCTTCTGAAGTGATATGTTTGCTTTGGGTGAAAAAAAGAGCAAAACTGAAGTCCTTATTCACTATAAATCTTAACATTTGCAGTCTCCTAGACGCGTTCATGAGAGAAGCTTGTTCACACTTCCACGTGTTTGATGCATACGTAGAGCGCTGTACAAATTTTGGTATGTTTGAAATTTTGACTTACATTTTATAGACAAAAAAGCATTATGCTATTTTCTGCTAAGCTTGTAGGCTCCCCTAATTAGAAGGGTTCTGGTAGTAGTTCAAGGAATGTATTTATACTGCAGATCTGAATAACTAAAGAACGTACCTCATTAACAGTCGAGAAGTTATTCAAACTCAGTACATACTCTGAAAAGTATGATAATTTGGAGCAGTTAATCTGTCCATCTTCTTCCCTTGCTCAACAACAACTTGCTGGTAGCAACTTCCTAAAGTTTCGGCAAACGTTCTGCAAAAGTTTCTGGACTTGTCTGAGATGCATGGAAGTGACTGTTCCCCAAAGCAAGTGTGTGAGTATCTGTTCTGTAAGGGTGGACTAAGGACAGTGTCTTTATTTGTGGCATATGATGATGTGTTCATGAGTGTGTGCAGCCTCGAGCACTGGAGAGAGTCCATGGTGAATGTATAATAACAGTGATCGAAGAATTCTGACAGTCTGGGCTCTCACAAGACGAATGTGTACTTTGTTCTGTTATGATACATTCATGATAAAATATTGTCTTTACCCCAATGATGAACAGAAATCAAAACCTCTGCAAAGACTGAACTCAATTCAGCAGAAATGGAATGTGCATAGTGAACAGAAAATAAATTAAAAACATAATTAAATTATTTCGCCAAGCACATTATCCTAAGTATAGATAGACTTTTTGCAGTTGCTAAACAATGTAGCAACTCGGTGCATTACAATAGAATATGCAGTCCTAAGTGAGTGGTTATAGTCATTTTACAATTACTTCAAACTTGACTCATCCATTCAGAATTCAGAGTCTTAATTATCTATTAATTAGAGTCTGGTCTCATGAACATTATGTGACTGTGGCAACATTTTTGCAAAACAAAATGATGGGCTTCATTACACATTTAGCTGCAATTTCCAAATGAAATATCCAGCAGGGGGCACCAAAAGCAAGTGAAATGGTGTTGTAATCAGACAAGGTTTTTCAGTTAAAAAAGCAAATATGTGGGTCTGTAATCTGTGACACAAGCGTTAAAATGTATATTTTTTTAAATAGTGTGTTATATTAAAGGTGTTTCGATGTTATAACATAGCAGTGGGTAATAGAGCAAAAATAAGTGTTTATAAGGTCATAATCAGCCATTATTGTTGTGATTTGTGTGAAAGTAAACAAAACACACAGTTGTTGTAGTGTCTCTAGTGTTAATTTATGGTAATGCTCATTCTATGAGACTAGTTTAATTAATTACTTTTCCAAAATGGTTTGAATGGATACTTGCAGGGATTTTAATTTATTTCTTTTAGGCAAAAAAAAATAAATAAAAAAATAAAATAAAAAAAAAGATATTAAACTATGAAATGACATTTTGATGACAAAAATAATCAAACTGCTATACTGCTTAAGAAAATAAATGGCTTGACATCGTAAATATCCCATTACGATCTCATCTATTTAAATTACTAAATTAATGACAGCAGCAAAATATATGCTCTGAATAATTCATATCCTAAATCACCACAATTATTTCCCCAAGCAACATGCAAATATTAAAGAAACTGGCATTTTCGGTGTTTGCGAATCTGCGATAGGTCAGCCTAAGCAGAGTTGTTTATTGCAGTCTTTTTATGAAAAGTGAAGCACTTGAGGGATTTGCTGGGGAGGAGTATCATGTTTATGACAGCGGTACAGTTTTGTATAATCCCTGCTTAGACTAACCAGCGCTGTCGCTGGGTGAATCAATTTGTTCTGCTAGCTGATTTAACTCGAAGTGAATGGACTCCTAAAATCTTGCACATGCTGGAGAACTCAGGATAGGCTATTATTTAATCCTAAAAACAGCATCCACCAAATGAGACATGCTAATCTATGTCTGATTTACTAAATCTGTAAGGTAGCATGGTGAAGCCATTTACAGCCAGCATTAAATTAATACAGTTTCTTACAGGAAATGTGTTTATTGAGTTTGGCACTGTGCAACTAATGTAATGTCCAACTAATCAAACAATTCAAATACATTTTTTAGCTTTAGCTATTTATTAAGTACAGACTTCTATGTTTTAACCAAAATTGCCCATTGAGGACTGTAGAAAGCCTGTTTAAATGTCAAGTGTGAAATCTTTGTGAGACGGAGGGATGTACCAGAGTATGTGTGTGATGTGTAATCCTCTTTATACAACCTCAGTGGTTGGTAAGTGGGTGCCATTTATTGAACCAAAAAAAATCGATTCACTGAAAAAAAGACCTTCATTTGTTGTTTATTGCAATCTGTCACATTTAAACAGCAAAAGCACCTTATCTAAGTACAAGCGCTTGGTGCTTTAGGAACTAATTGAGCCCATTAATGGACAAAAAAAGTGAAAATTTCCATTGGCAGACTCTGATGGGGATAAATATGTTTACCAGGGCAGTTTGTTGGTAGTACTATGTATCAAATAACTTAATGCAACTAGAAGCCAGCTTTTTTTGTTTGTTTTTATTAACATAATGGAATGGCTAAGCTAATCAAGCTGTGAATTGGATGGATGCAGAACACAATAGTCTTACACTTCCAGATGTGTTGACTTTTAAAGACTGGATTTACTGTTGCAAACATGATCAATCATGAAAGTTTAAAAAATATTTTGTGCCATCATTTAGAAAGGCATTCAATAGGAATTTTTGGCTCTGGAAATGTCATGTGTGGTGCTTTTGAACAAATTCGAACTAAGTGCAGTGAGGCACAGAATGTGAGGGGGAAATAATTTCACATCCGTGAAGTATCTCTGATTGTATTGGTGTGTAGGTGTGTGTGATTGTTTTTATCTGTCCTTTTTGAGATGCAAAGTGTAGGAGGATGGCAAACTAACTGAAAGCAACAATGGTGTTGGTCCTTATTCCAAGTCATCAACCTGACTAAAGCTGTTTTCCAATTCGCAAACTTCTGCACAATTTTATGCCATTTTGTAGTGTAAATGTGACTTGACTTGCTTCTATGGTAATTACATTATGTCTTACAAAAACCGCAAAGTTATTTTATTTATGTCACAAGTCACATCTGGGATGGTTTTGTACAAAAAATTACATAGCAATGGTTCCGCCCTATTCCAACCAGCATTTAGAACTCACACAGAGCTTCATAAGATTAATTTCATTAGCTCAATAGCTTTGGTGGCTCAGTGGTTAGCCCTGTTGCCCTTCAGCAAGAAGGTTCTGGGTTGAAATCCCTGCCCCACTGGGCCTTTCTGTGTGGAGTTTGCATGTTCTCCCTGTGTTCAGATGGGTTTCCTCTGGGTGTTCTGGTTTCCCCCACAAGAGCAAAAAAATCACTCTAAATTGCCAGTGAGATTCCCCCAGGGGGTTGTGTCAGGAAGGGCATCTGGCGTAAAATCTGTGCCAATGCAGATGGTCTGCTGTGTCAACCACTAATGGAAGCAGTGGAAGAAGAAGGAATAGTTCATCCAAAAATTCAGTCATTGTTTACTCACCCATGTGTTGTTATAACCCTGTATGACTTTATTTTTTTTTAACATAAAGGGAGAAATTGTGAAGAAATTTTTTTTTTGCTCAGTGATGTCATACAGTGGCAGTTTATGGTGACTACCTCTACAAACTTCAAAAGAACACAAAAGTATCATTTAGAAGTCTAATAAAGTATTGTATGTAACTCATGTCTTGTTCTGAAGGAATACAATACAATTTGGTGAGAAACAAACTGAAATCGAATGCATTATTTAGTAAAAATGTTCATGGACCGTTGATCTCCTTTGCGCGCTCATGATAGGGCACAAAAGCAAGTTCATGCAGCCCCCTTGCGACATTGGAGCGTTCAAGGAAAACTTGTTTGTTTATCTAAAAACAGGTCCGCCACATTGATAGTGACAACAGAACACAACACAGCTGCACAGAAAACAGAACTTTCTAATAATGTCTAAAGAGTTTGCAGTCAAATAATTTATGCATTTCTATGCATATTTTTTTTTTTAAACGTTTTTGTACCGGTGCCAGTTCAGAGTGGACGGAGTTACCTGCTCGATGCCAAAAATAGAAAACAAGCGATCAACAGAATATACCTTTGCTCGTCACAACTGGTTAGGACAAAAACTCTAATTACCATAGAAAATATAGATTTTATCGTGTGTCGTTTGCCGTCAGGTTAGGACACGGTGTGACTGTGGTTGCCTGTAGCCTCCTCTATGTTTCTGTTTGATTTCTATCATGTAAATGCAGATTTCTTGCCTTGATTTTAGTGGGGCCTGGGTAGCTCAGTGAGTAAAGATGCTGATTACCACCCCTGGAGTTAGCGAGTTCGAATCTCAGGGCGTGCTGAGTGACTCCAGCCAGGTCTCCTAAGCAACCAAATTGGCCCAGTTGCTAGGGTGGGTAGAGTCACATGTGGTAACCTCCTCGTGGTCGCTATAATGTGGTTCGCTCTTGATGGGGCGTGTGGTGAGTTGTGCGTGGATGGCGTGAAGCCTCCACAAGCGCTATGTCTCCGCGGTAATGCGCTCAACAAGCCACATGATAAGATGTGCGGGTTGACGGTCTCAGACGCGGAGGCAACTGAGATTCGTCCTCCGCCACCCGGATTGAGGCAAGTCACTACGCCACCACAAGGACTTAAGAGTGCATTGGGAATTGGGCATTCCAAATTGGGGAGAGAAAGGGGAAAAAATTTAAAAAATAATAATAAAAAATACATAAATAAGCTGATTTTAGAGAGTAACCATCATATTGTATAGTATAAACAGGCATGTAAACAGGCTCATTGACTGAATTTTCATTTTTGGGTGAACTAATCCATTAAGCCACACTTAAAATTTCTGAATTTAATTGCATTAAAAATAAATAAATAAATGTAAAAAAAATAATAAAATAAAATAAAAAATAAAAAAATCAAAACAATTGGTATCTGCAAATAAATTATGCTAGAATTTTTCTCAGAACAAACTTCACTTTTTTGATCCATTTTATGACTTTTTACCAACTGGTCCAAAGGTAATTTTAGTGGATATGAAGTATGATTTGAAACCTAACAAACATATTTAGTGAAATGCTTTGCTTGAAAAGTGTGTTTGTTCTATATTTATTTAAAATAAATACCATGGTTATTGGTTATGTGGTGCAATGCCATTCACACATTTGTAAGTATGATTCAAGTCTCCAAATACTTTTTGGGAAGTATTAAATATGGTATCTATACACTTTTTTGACATGGTAAAACACATAAAAATATGTATATAAGCTAAAAGAGGTCATACATATGCAAAATTGATATTCTGGTGTTTGACTTGGTCAAGCTTTTGTTTGCCCAGAGTTTGTCCATATTTGTATTATTGTTTATCAGAATTCTGCATGGCAAATCAGTTTTCCATTATAAATCTGAACAAATGTTCTCTCTCTGCTGTCTGGCCTTCTGACAAAAAGGGCAGGTTTCTTTAAGGGTTGGTAAATAAAACCCTTACGTTGTAGCTATGCTATGGTCAAAGAGCCCTTTTCCCAAGCCTAGCACTTCACCTGCTGAAAGGAGATATGCATTCTTATGAGAGCAGTGCCACAGTTAAAGGGATTTGAGCTGCTTTCATTAATGCTCCATCACTGTGCAGGAGAGGCTTTTAGAGGCAGCTAGGGTTTATCTCCCTGATTGAATCGTTCTGTGAATGTGGAAATGCTCAGCTAGGAGAAATACCTGAGGTGCCATCTTTCCATGTTTCTCTCTCTTCCACACTCTTTACCTTGGATTTGCTCTCTCTCCTTTGGTCTCTTTCTCACCATCATTTTTCAAACTGCAGATTGTATCAGACTGGTCTTCTCACAACCAAAAAAAAAAAAAAAAGACAAACCCTTTATCTTCTTTGGTTAGGTTTATACTCCAAGATACACATGCATGTGTACTTAGAATTAAACCTAAAAGTGGGTTGCATTTATCAAAAGAGAGTTCATTATTGACTTGTATTCCCTTGCAGTCCTTTTTAAGGGACAAATTCGCCCCCCCAGTCATTCAAATCAATTGCATCATATTTGGTTTTTGATGGTGCCCACTAGCTGCTTTTAAATATTCACTTTGTTGTTGCTATTTCTTGAACTTAACACTTAGCAGATGCTTTTCATCCACAGTACCATACAGTACACTATTTGCAGGACCAATCCCCTAGGTGCACCTTGGGGTTATGTGCCTTGCATATGGACACAATGGTAATAGAGTAGGATTGTGTTCTCATTAACTTCCCATTTCCTTGGACATCTGGGACTGTACCTCCAGCACAGATCCTTAACCATTATGCCACCTCACATTTCGACTACATATGTCTGGCCAGGCGTTATCAATGTACATCCCAGTGTAATTAAAAAATGCTTTGCTGTTGAAACTGTGGTGCAACGGTTGTCCAAGTGCGCACCATGCATCTGAGCTGATGGGGCTCATGTTATTTCCCAATCCCATTTCCCCGCTTTCGCAATTATTTGATGCTTTGCCATACATGCTCGCTTTTTCAATTCTGATGTGCACTTAGAGTACATCCATTAAATGCTGTGGTTTGCACAGCAATGAACCCAGAAACACTGTGAGGAAGAACTGCTGAGGAAATACTGATACTAACAGTATATCAATCAGTGTCAACATCGAGATCTAAAAATGAGATTTACCTGTCATTTATAAACCAGAAAAGTTATATTCTCGCCGCTTTAATCCAGTCATGACATGAAGTCTGTGTGGAAAGTTTTCATAACCCCAGAGATTACACACCAAAGTGAGACACATTTGTGACAATCAGATTAACCTACCGGACTCCATGAACTCATAGTTAAGGTTGGTCCAGGACTCCTTGCTCTTACGGAGACTGTCTTCCATAGCTTTGATGTCTGCAAAGGGGCAGTTACACTCGGGGAACTTTGTGGAGCAGTGGCACCAGCAGTCATTGTTGTGACACAGTAGCTCGCCCTCGGAATTACACGCCACGTAACTGAGGGCCGCCTCCACAAAACGATTCCGCAGAAACTCAGGCAGCACATCCTGTAGACCTGTGTGTGGGCAGAGGAAAAAGAAATCCATATACTGTCATGTTACACTCTGTGAGCTAAACTGAAATTTGATTCAAAGGCCATACCAGTTGTTTTTGTTGCCTACACAACACAGCCAGTATACTGCTAGTACCAATGTCAAAATAATCCTTAAGGACTTCTAATGGATTTCTAATTGGAATTTCTATCATAATTTGGAACCAATGCTAAAAGATTAAAAAAGAAACCTACTAGAAACAAGTAAGATTTTACTGGAAAAACTAAACTTCAGAAAAAATAAACATTTTAGTCAGGGTTTCCACTCTCTTCAAGGCACAATTTTCCAGGACATTTCAAGGACATTTTTGCCGCCAACGGCTGTAATAGTTAAGCAAACAAATATGAGAGGTCATGATGTATTATGTGGTTTATGGATGGTTATTTTTTCTGAATTCTGTATTCGACAGAATATTATCTAAATGGTGTCTAATCAAATGAATTCATTAAAACTTTAATCAAATGAAAATATAATTATTTTATTTGTTCAATTTAACATTCCATTATTTTTGATAAAATTAAGTGTTTTTTCTACAAAATCCTCACAGCACAATCTGAAACAATACTGGAGATATTTTTGTCAAATGAAGTGCTGCACAAAAGAACATAAAAACTGTGAAATATTGCTTTATTATTATTATTATAATGTTAATGGATGATGATAGCGCCATACAGTACAGGTCAACATAATCAAATGACAAAATAAAATGCGTCCTCTTCATATAGCTACAACATCCTCTCCTCTTACATAGGCTACTGTCAGAAGAATCGCACACATGTACCAAATGAGCCATATGTCCATTTTTCATTTTGTAAAAAACAACTGTACAGAATTGCAACCCTATCATGGAGCTGTTATTGATTTATTTATTTCCCTTCACAAACCGTGCAGTACACGGAATGTATATTGTTTGTGCTGGGCTTTGCTTGCACTGTAAGCTATTACTGGGGAGCTATTAAAGTGAAAACATTAAAAGCAGGAATTTCAACCAGTACCGTAGGCCTATTTTTAATAATAGCACACAAGAATACATTTACCCAAGGCATAGCGCCAAATGTTGGGCCCCAGGCACAGAACTATTTTAGGGCCCCCTAAGCAATTTTGGTTTTTGGTGGGGGTAATATATAAAACAGTATTAGATGGATAACAGTGCTCTATTTAATTGTGTATATCAGTGATATACATGTATGTGTGTGTGTATATATATATGTGTGTGTGTGTGTGTGTGTGTGTGTGTGTGTGTGTGTGAGTGTGTGTGTGTAATGACTTAGACCAACAATCTTGTGTGATGAACAAATGTTTTACTGATTGGTAGCATCCCGCTCGGACAGTGACACACTTGCTTGACCAGCATTCGACAGCAAGAGGTTCTGGGAAAACTCTTTCTTAAAGCTGTAGTGCCACATTACAACCCTCCTTTTGTTTTTAGAAAGTAATTCACCCAGAGTATTAGCATGTAAGATTGAATACATACATATATTTTCATGTAATTGTGTTAACTTCAAATTATGATTAAACATCTGCAATGAAACAGGTTTAAACTGACACAGGACCTAAAACACAGTAGTCCTTAACTGAACTCAGTGACTGTTTCCTTGTATTGTTTGGCATTTGCCTCAGTCTAAGTAATCCTTCAGTCTTGGGTGTTTCTTTCTGTTCTCTCTTTTGAGAGTGCTTAGAGTGCATTGGAAATTGGGCATTCCAAATTGGGGAGAAAAAGGGGAAAAAATGTAAATAATAATAATAATAAAAATTAAAAAAAAAAATGTAAAAGCTGATTTTAGAGAGTAACCATCGTATTGGTATGCATGCAAACAGGCTCATTGATTGAATTTTAATTTTTGGGTGAACTAATCCATTAAGCCACACTTAAAAGTTCTGAATTGAATTGCATTAAAAAATAAATAAATACATGTAAAAAAAAAAAAAAAATCTAAAGAAGTGTCATCTGCAAATAGATTATGCTAGACTTTTTCTCAGAACAAACTTCACTTTTATGATTAGTCCTTAACTGAACTCAGTGACTGTTTCCTTGTATTGTTTGGCATTTGCCTCAGTCTAAGTAATCCTTCAGTTTTGGGGGTTTCTTTCTGTTCTCTCTTTTGGGATATCTTCTCTCCATTTGTACAGGACGTTCAGGTAAATTGGGGGGATTCCTGTGCTCCTGAGGTCCACCTATATCATCGGGATCATCTGTCTCATCATCAGTGTCGGAGTTGGTAAGTGAAACTGATGTGCATTGTTTCAGAGGTTTTAGATGAGAGATGTGTCTTGTGACAATGTGTCATCCTCTCTGAACTGTGATCATTGTTCCCTTGGTTTCTATGACTTTGTAGGGTTTTGGGTTGAAGGGAGTCACGAGTTTTCCTGTTCTTCTTTCACGAAGAAGTACAACGTCACCCACATTGAGCTCTGAATGTAATGCATTCTTCCTGTTGTCCTAATAATGTTCTCATGAATCTCTCAACTTCACCGTTAGCCTGTGGCCAGTAAGGGGTGATTTTGCGGTGATGAATACCAAGGTGGGTTGTGAAGTTGGCAAGTTCTTGACTAGAGAATGGAGGGCCATTGTCCAACTTCATTAATTTGGGAATACCTGCTGTAGAGAATATTTTGTCCAATATCGGAATGACTGTGTGTACAGATGTCGATGGTGTTATCTCTACAAAGGGGAATCTGGAATATTCATCCAAAACAACTAGAAGATGGTCACCAGAGGGGAATAGACCACAAAAGTCTACAGAGACATTCTGCCATGGACCTTCAGGTAGCTCTGACATCTGGAGCGGTTGATGTTTACTGTGAGCAGTTGATGCTTGACAGGGAATGCAGGCTGATATTAGTTGTTCTGCCTGTTTGTCTATTCCTGGGAACCATAATCTTTCTCTCAACAGCTATTTTGTTTTGACTAAACCCTGATGGCCTTCATGTGTGAGTTCAAGTGCTCTGTGTTGCAGGGCCCTTGGCATGACAATGCGGTATCCTCTGAGAGGTACGCTCCTGTGATCCAGGATGGTAAGCTCCTCTCTGACATTGTAGAATGATTTTAAATCAGATTGATCACGCTCTGTGATGAAGTGATCATACAATGTGTGCCATTGACCAGTGTGGGCGATGTTGAAAATATGCTGAAGCAGGCAATCCTTTGATGTTGCAGTCTTTACTTCCTCCAGTGTCATGGCTTTAGGGATTGCATTAGTAGCAATAAAGTTGACATGTATTTCTCTGTCAGCATCATCCGTGATGGAGGACATGTGGAGTTGCTGTGGGTGGCGAGACATATAGTCAGCCGGATTTGTCTTCCCTGCTTTGTAAATTACCTTGTACTCATAAGGCTGGAGTCTAAGAGCCCATCTTTCAATTTGTGCTGGCGGTTTTGACTTAGGATTGTTAAAGATTAGCTCTAGGGGTTTGTGGTCTGTGATCATGTTGAATTCAGCACCATAGAGATATAGATGGAAATGTTCACAGCTCCAGACGATGGCAAGAGCTTCTCTTTCTGTCTGGGAGTACCTCTGTTCGACTAGGGTTAATGCCCTGCTTGCATAAGCAACAATATATGCTTGATCAGTGTTCTTGTCGCTCTGTGCCAAGATAGCACCAAGGCCAACTGGAACAGAATCGACAATCACATTGGTTTCTCTTTCAGGGTGGAAGTAGCTCATCACAGGGGCATTGACTAGTCTTTCTTTAAGAGTCGTCAGTGCATCTGCTTGCTCTTTACCCCAAAGCCATTCGGAGTCTTTCTTTGTGAGTTCTCTCAAAGGTTGTGTGATTGACGAATAGTCAGGAATGAATCTTGCACTGCAATTGGCCATTCCTAGGAGGCTTCTTACCTCACTCTGAGTTTGTGGAGGTGTCATACAGGTGATTGCCTCAATTTTTTGGGGGTCAGCTGCGATGCCACAATTGGAGAACAAGTATCCAAAGAACTCCAGGGACGTTTTGTGAAATTCACATTTGTCCTTGTTGATTGTTAAGTTGTTTTCATGCAGTCTACGAAAAACTGCTTCGAGAGATCTGTTGTGGGCATCTGCTGTGGTGCCATATACCAGGATGTCGTCACTGAAATGTCTAACTCCAGGGATACCTTGCAGAACCTGTTGAATGGTATTTTGAAAGATTTCAGCTGCAGATGAGATACCGAAGATGAGCCTTGTGTACCTTCTCATTCCAACATGGGTTGAAAATGTTGTGATGTATCTGGACTCAGGTGCTAGCTCAAGCTGGTGATAACCTGAGTTGAGGTCCAGTTTAGAGAACATCACTACTCCATTGAGATTGTGGATGATGTCATCCACCATTGGTGAAATGTGTACAGCTTGGTTTGGCAAGCGCATGTCAATGCAAATGCGTATCTTTTCTGGATTTTTGGGCTTAGGCATTGCTACAATGTGTGAGACCCATGGTGTTGGACCTTCCACTTTTTCTATGAAGCCTTGATCTTCAAGGAGTTGCAGTTCTTTCTCCACCTTTTATGGATGTGGAAAGGGATGTGACGATGTGGCTGGATGACAGGCTTGACACTGTCATCAATGTGTAGCTTAACTTGAACACTTTTCAGTTTTCCAATGCCCTTCATAATGTTTGGGTATTGTCGCATGAGCTGATCAGCAACAGAAAGGGTACGCTGAAATATGTCTGCAGAGTAGACAATGTGAATGAGTACAAGTTCTGAGGCTGTTTTGGTACTGAGTAGTGAACCATGATCACCTTGAACCACATAGAATGTTGCTTCAGTGGTTCTTCCGTGAGCTGTAACATCAGTGGTTAGCTTGCCAAGCAGTGGAAGAGGGTGTTGCTTGCCATATGGTAATATTTTCTTGTTTGTTGGTTCCAGTTTTGTCATCATTTTTACTCTGTCATGGGCATTTTTGTCAAGAAGATTGACTGTAACTCCAGTGTCAATTAGTATGTCCAGAGGTTGTTGAGATATCCAGACTTTTGTCATTGGTTGTTTGATGTTTGAAAGTGCTTGCATGACATAGATATCATCTGTACTTGAGGTTGCAGCTGACTCTTGGTCTCTTGGTGGGCTGTTTTCATTTATCTGTATTGTTCTCAATTTATGTGTAATACTCTGTCTCTGTGGCGGTTTTGTATGTGTTCTGTGGTCTTGTTCCATGTGTAGTTTGCTGAAACAACAGCGTGCAAAATGATTTGGTTTGCCACAGGATTTGCATGACAGCCCTCTATCTGGACATGATGTTTGTCCACCAGGATGTGGAAAAGAGTCGCCACAATTTCTGCATGTTGACTGTTGTTTTCTTTGTACTGTTTTCTGTTGTTGGCTTTTACTTATCATCTTTTTTTTTAGTTTGTCTTTGTTATCACTGCAACACATTCGGTTTTACTGACTTGTGTGTTATTTTCAATGCCAGCTGCCTGTGTTTCTGATGTTTCAAATGCACTGGCATTATTCCAAAAGTTGTTTCAATGTCAAACTGCTGTCTCTTAGTGCTCTCCTCCGTAGTGGTGATGATGAACAGGTAAGTATGATTTGAGATTTTATTTCTCTTTCTGCATTTGAAAATTCACAGGTTGCTGCAAGATTAATTGTCTCTCCTGGTTTTTGTTTAGCTTGTCTGAAGACGTATACTTCATACTCAACATTGTGACTCGGATTGAAGTATTCTGTCAGAACTTGTACGGCTTTATCATAGTCATCACAGGCACCATTTTCTGGGATTGTTTCAAAAATGTCTTGTACTTGTTCACCTGCATAGTACAGTAGCATTGTTCTTTTTCTGGTTTTACTGGTTACATCAATGGCTGTCAAAAATATTTCAAATCTTACTATCCATTTTTTACATTTCAATGCGAGAGATCCTTGGTCTGTGTTGATATAAAATCTTGGAAAGTATGGCAGTTCAGCAGCTGTGGCCATTCTTTAGCGAGAGACAGTAGAATGCGTTAGTGAACTGCGTTTGGTTTGTTGTTTATGTATACCCAGACTTTTACAAATTGTGTTAATTTGCATTTATAGTTCGCAGCTGCATTGTATCCACTGTGTTTTAATCTTTTCTCTTTTTTTTTTTTTCCCACAGGCAGTGTTCTAACACGGCAATTTTCTCAGTACAGCGATCCGAGGTTTTTCACTGGGTCCTAAATCCAGGCGGAACAACTTGAAATGATACTCACTGCTAAAGTTCGTATTTTTGCCATGTTTGTGTTTTATTTCCTAGTTGTATGACTGCTTAATCACTTGTCGCCATTGTAATGACTTCAGACCAACAACCTTGTGTGATGAACAAATGTTTTACTGATTGGTAGCATCCTGCTCAGACAGTGACACACTTGCTTGACCAGCATTCGACAGCAAGCGGTTCTGGGAAAACCCTTTCTTAAAGCCGCAGTACCACATTATAATATATATATATACACACACACAGTACTGTGCAAAAGTTTTAGGCTCTTAAGATGTTTCACAAAAACATTTGTCTATGCTTATTTATATCATAAGCTTTAGTGTGTCAATAGGAAAAATACATTTTAGACTCCCAAACATTACTTTTGAAAATAGAAAATATAAGAATAGAAGAACAGGGCGCTCTGCAAGAGATGGCATTGCCCCCACAGTGCCCCCCACTGAACATTGTGTCAGTCTGGGATTACATGAAGAGACAGAATCAATTGAGACAGCCTAAATAGATAGAAGAACTGTGGTGAATTCTCCAAGAAGCTTGGAACATCCAATTTGCCAACAACCAAGAAAAATTGTGTCCAGGTGTACCTAGGAGAGTTGGGGCTGTTTTAAAGGCAAAGGTGGCCACACCAAATATTGATTTAGCTTTTTTATGTTTACTGGACTTTGTATGATGTTAAGTGATAAATGAAAACTATTTATGGCATTATTTTTGAAGACATCCTCACTATGCAACATTTTTCACAAGAGCCTAAAACCTTTGCACAGTACTGTATATACATGTATATATACACACACACACACACACACACACACACAAATATATACATATATATATATAAATATATATATATATATAGTGTGTGTGTGTGTGTGTGTGTGTTTGTGTGTACACAAAATAAATAATACATGTATACATTTATGAGTTTTCTTGTTGGCAAAGTCACCATAAAGCTGACTCTACACTAGCAGACTCAAAACAACTCATTTTGAGCGAGGGTGTCAAACATGCAGACTGTTTTGCTGAGGTATGACACACTTGCCGATTAAAAACTTGCCATCTCTCTAACAATATAACAACATGAGTAAAACTGCAATTGCAATAGAGTGATTTGGTACGTTTTCAGACCTGTAGTTTGCTTGATTGTTTAGAAACATGTGCTAAAATAGTTACAATGTTGCATTTTCTTCATTGTTTAGTTGGGTTTCACAAGGTTATATTTTAAAATGCACCAAAACTGTAATATGTCCGTCAAGGTTATTTTTATCTGTCATTAGTTGCTTTTGGATTATTTCTGCAGAATGACAGAATCACTATAGATTTTAATCAGCGTTTGTAATATATGCAGCTCAGCCTGATAAAAAAAATAAATAAATAAATAAATAAATAAATAAATAAATAAATAAATAAAGTTCAGATCAGCTTGACATCTTGTCATCTAATCAATTCTTCTCAGTGACAGAATGATATTTTCAAACAAAACATATGTGTTTCTTCAGTGCTTGAAGCCATTAACTCAGCAGGGAGTTCTGATGGTCAAGTGATTAACACCTCCAGTGCACCTCTCAGAAAAAAATAAAATAAGTATACCATCATGATTTTTTTCCTCACATAGTATTTTGTTGGCTCACTTTAATGAATATTCCACATGTATCTAATGGGGTTCTGGAGAAAAAACTATAGGCATCTGAAATAAACATCTGACTGTAAATTTTCCACTGAGGCAAAAGATGCTTAAAGATGTGTGGGTCAAGGCAGATGTTACCTTTAACAAACAGTTTGATTTGAATTATGCACATCACTTTATTTAGCAAAGGTCAGATTGTTGTTCTCACTGTTCAATCTAAAGCATGTAATGATGAAGTTGGTAATAATGTTACCGTTTTATTTACTCACCAGAGGCAATTTTTTCTCACATTTGGCGCAAGTCGAGTGTTATTTATGGACCCTGTTTACATTGATATCTAACAAATATTTACCAAGTAACAAATAAGTAGCTATGTTGACATGTATGGCTGACCTTTTTTCTGTAAGAAACTCATAAATTACTACAGTAACTCTTGCTCTTTCTCTTTGTAAATTCAGCACGATATCAAGTGTTGCTCATGTATTGATCTGTCATAAGTTCCATCATATCTCTTGCACACACTTTATTTATGAAAGTGAACATAAATAATCAAACTTTCATTTTTTTAATAATAGTGTTTAATTAAGTATTTTGTACTCACCTTACACTTTATTAGAATCACTATGGTCCTAATAATGTGCCCGATATGGTATTCTGCTGTTGTAGCCCATTCGCCACAATGTTCAATGTGTTGTGCATTCTGAGATGCTATTCTGCTCACTACAATTGTACAAAGTGGTTATCTAAGTTACCATAGCAAGTCTGGGCCTTGTTTCCCCAAAAGCATCGTAAGCCTAAGTAGATCTTAGAATCCAGCTTACGATTCATCTTAGTTTTGCGGCTCATTTCCCAAAAGCATCGTAACTTACAGTAAGTAGTTCTTGAAAATGCTCGTAGATTTACGAGTGCTCTGAAGTAATCGTACAGCACTAAGAGCATCGTTAACACATAGACTTATGCAGACACCTTAAGGACAATCACAAAATTACACTCCATACATTTAAATACCAATAGGGACACTTTATGCTGAGACTTTAATATCAGGATACATGTGTTTTATTTATTTTTTATTTAACAGACAAGTCTTATAAATAATAATAATAATAATAATAATAATACATCATCATCATCATCATCATAAAATGCATAGTCTAAATATATTAATATATTAATTAGTAAACAAATACAGTTATTTGTGAGGACTAGTTGGTAACAAAGTGGTGGCATGATTGATGCAGACAACTGTATAAATTAATATTAGAGAGAAGAAAAAAGTAATTAACTTGCTACTGTGCATGATAATCATCCATATATATTTGCCCATCATCCTACATTTACATTTATTCATTTGGCAGACACTTTTATCCTCATCAACTCTTCCTCTATGACACCCAAAGGTTCTCTTGCTTTTTGTGTTGTGTAGCACCGCATATGCACCATTGCTGTCACTGTAATCACTTTAGGGAGTAAAGAGCAGACCTCCACTTTATTGGTGAATGTCCCTAAAGCGCATCTTCCAAACGGCTCCTTTTTTGCGCTCCGCGATAACACGTTGAACCTCGTAATATTCAATGAATGATTGTAATTAGAAGGATCATACACAGGGCCTCCACTGTCTTCACTAATCCTGTAAGCTTTTATACAGAGAGGAATTTGTGAAAACAAAATATTACAAATGTACACCTGATTATGGAAGCAGATTGTGTAAAATAAATAGATCATTCTGCACAAAATTATTGTAAATACAATATGTAAATATGTAGTTAATTAGGTCGAATATTTAAGAAAATATTTGAAAACAAATTTTAGTGAGGTAAATTACAAATTATTGTAAAATTACGCACAAATATAATGAGGTTACAATGACGAACAGCACTATACGGTCACATTTTAGCACTTCACATTGGACAGGGACTTTATTAAAAGGTGCAATATGTAACAATTTTCATGTAATATTCGCCCTTTTTTTGCCAATGTGTGAACGGCTTGTAATGTAACTTAAAAAAAATTTGCCCTTCCCAGACTTCCTATGTTGCCTATTAAATCCTGTAGACTGATTTTCATGCGAAGGGAGCAGGTCGCTTTTGCCGGGAAAATCCATAGGATGTGACATTTATGCGTGCTCCTGAGAGCCTTGCCTCAGTGATTCTCTTCTGCTATTCAACAGTGACAACAAACTGCAACACTAGGTAACGTTATCTTAGAGATGGAATCCAGCAAATGTCCGGCTCCCAGCACAACACCGACTCCTACACAAACTCTGAGTAAGCCAAAAAAACAAAAACAAAAACATTTATCTACTGAATCCAGTCTGGCTAAGTGGGAATGTGATCGTGGTCGAGCGAAAACTAGAGTGAACATAGGCAGGGCATTTAATTCCTGTAGGGACCTTCATTCGGTTTTGGGGATCAAAACCAACCCTGAATTGGCATTCTTCTTACTGGACAGGTAAGCTTACATAACTGCAAAGTATGTGAAATATAGTGCCATAAGGATTGATCTGTGTAATTTTAGCTAAACTACAATAACACATGAAATGAATGCTAGACAATGTTCAAGATAATGCAAAAAGACCCATTCATTAGTGTAAGATAACTTGGTTATACTGAACATATATACATTCTATTATTATAAAACAATAGCACATCGATATATCAAAATTACAGTTGTGATGGTATCATCAATACTGAATTGTGTCGACATATTTATAATGTACAGTCTATTTTATAAACAGCTACTGTCATCATCCACCATATTTAGCTAACAGCTATTGATAAAGCTGGCTAGCTAGCTAATGCCGACATTGACTGCATTTATACGTTAGCCTATGTATCATGCATACAGTCTCGCTGTGGATATAGTGTGGATATAGTCAGTCCTATATCCACACTTTCTTTTAGCCCTGTTCCGGCACTGGAGAGTCAAATATAATATACAGCCACAAAGTTTGTAGTGAAACAATCATAACTGTGTCATTTTAATTATGCTACCTCATCTATCAGCATGATGTCGGTGAATCACGTTGTCTCTTTGTACGTTACGTCATTGTTTTGGTCGATGCTCGCTCGCTCGCGTCCCTATGGAGTGTGTGCGTGAGCACACACAGCAGTTCACTTAACGACCACAGGTGTCATTATTAACAAGGGTTTCTGAATCTTACATACTGCACCTTTAAGTAGCATTTAAACTGCATCCTCACACATTCATGTTAAGTGCAGTGTTGGGAAATGTACGTGAAATATAACGAACGTTCATAAAATTACTCGTAGAAAACGCTCTAAACCGCTAAGATCGATCTTTATTGGGAAACGGGGCCCTGGCCATTCTCTGTGGACCTCTCTCATCAGCAAGGCGTTTTCATCCGCAGAACTGCCACTCACTGGTTTGGCACCATTCCGAGTAAACTCTAGAAACTGTTGTGCCTGAAAATCCCAGGAGATAAGCAGTTACAGAAATACTCAAACCAGCCCATCTGGCACCAACAATCATGCCACGATCGAAATCACTGAGATCACATTTTTTTCCCCAATCTGATGGTTGATGTGAACATTAACTGAAGCTCCTGACCCGTATCTGAATGATTTTATGCACTGCACTGCTGCCCCACAATTGGCTTATTAGATTAGTGCATGAATAAGTAGTTGTACAGGTGTTCCTAATAAAGTGTTCATTGAGTGTGTATTGGCTGATAGAATATTTTACAGGTAATTTTATAGACATAGGTAAGTTGTTGGGGGAACCACTGGGCTTTGCATTCCCATATGGATGCTGAAAAATCAATTCCTGAGTCATAGGACACCATTATTTACCCTCCCAGCAACTGTCCTCTCCTCTTTCTCTACACTATGTCTTTCTCTCTACCCCATTTTACTCTCAAAGTAATATATTTTCTATTTTAAGTCTCCATTTAAAACAATGCAATAAAGGTATTTTATTATTGTTCCATTACCCTCCATTGGCTAAGCAATACGGGACAGAGACCAAAGCTGGGAAACATACAGCATTTAAAGTGGGTCAGAGAGGCAGGCAGCGTCAGTTAGTGGAGTTCTATTTGGGACAGAGGTCTGCTATGTCAGCGCAGTAATTGGGTAATGGGATGAATAAAGACCAACAATCTCTGTGGCAAGGTCATTCAGTCATAAACCTCTGTCATGAACTACTGTCACGCTGCAAACAGGGAATCGATGTGGAATTCTCCTGCCTGATTAAATATTTTGATAGCAGGCAATAGTATTGACATTTGCCCATGACCTGATTATTGATTATTTGAGCAATTGGGACAAGCAGCAACATGGCGGTACAATGAGAGCTAACATGTAAATAAATAAATATCATACATTTTGCAAAACCCCCCATAAATGTGATATCCTAAAGCCTCTTGATCAATAATTACCTATGAATTACTTATAAATGCATTCAGTGCCAAATACATTAATCCTCCAGCGATTCCACCACGAAGTGAAATATTCAGATTCCACAGCCCAGCTGTAGGTGCTGAACACCTGCTAAATATATTATCTGAGAAAATGCTCTTCACAGCTTTGCCAGGTCAGACATCCTTCAAGAGAGAATCAATGTCTTTTGCCTTCACATTCAGGCTTTTAAAATTCTTTACAGAGTGTGAATATTTGATGTGTTCCTTAGTATTTATGCGTTGAATTGTGGAAAACAAGAGACAAAATTACATGTAGTCTTCCTCTTATGCCTTGGCTTCTGCTGGGCAAAGATCCAACAGTGTGGGGATCCACACAAAAGAGACTGACTTGGATGGCTTTCATTTTGGTGACAGCTAAATAGCTACTCTTGTGCCCCCTCCTCCACAATTGGAGTCTTTTTAAAGAGAAAAAGAGGAACATTTATTTTTCCTGTGAATTATTTCAGCCCTCCATTATATCTAAGGCCCGATATCCTTATTTTAAGGGGTCTAAATTCCGCTCTCTAATAGGACACAAAGCTTTCATAGAACATATCATGGGCAGCCCACATGACTAAATGAAAGAAAGCAAATAATAAGAACCTATGTAATAATATGCAAGCATATATAAATAAGGGATGGGCATGAGTACCCGAGTATTCACAAGTCACAGCAATAATAAATTACAAAAACTAGTTGTGTGATTTGTTTTTAATTTTTTTTTATATATATATATATATATATATATATATATATATATATATATATATATATATATATATATATATATTTCACACCAATGGAAATTCTGTAACAACTATACCCAATGTATGTGGAAAAAAAAAAAAGAGCCTAATATTTTTTTTATTTTCGCTATGGCATAATTTTCAGTGGTACCTTGTTGCATCAACAATGTACACCAGTGTTTTTCAAACTTTGATCACCTTTTGAGGGACCTCCTTTTTAAATATAAAAAACTAAACTATATATTTACAGTATGTACACACACACACACAGACCCATGTATAAGAACAGCATTGTGGGTGATATTATAAAGGTGTGTGGTTTCTAAATTTATATAATCGGCTTTATGTTGTTGTACTTAAGTCAAAGAAAATATTACTTTGTAAAAGTTGACAAAGAATATATCTTCTTCCCACTATTAGAGTCATATGGAAGCCCTGAACCGCAAGGTGAAAACATAGATCACTAGGTGTCTTAGATGAGCCTATGTCCAACATTTTTTTCTCTCTCTCTCTTCAGAGAAAGAAAAAAAAAACATTCATAGAAAAAAAATTCAGAGAGAAAAAGGAAGGCACGAAGACACCTAAAAATGAATTCACCTAGTGATTGTTTTTTTTTTTTTTTTTTTTTTTTTTCACCTTGTGGTTCAGGGCTTCCATAAAGTAATTTTAGATGTATAAACCTGAAGAGAAAATTTTTCAAGTCAAATTAAATATATTTGAATAGCATTTTTCACAATAAAATTCCAAAGCAACTTTACAGATAAAAGTCCTTTACAAAACCCAGTGACGTAGGTCGCAAGGATATTTAAAAAAAATATATACTGTATATTTTTTTTTACTGTTAAAAACTGGGCCTTTCAAAAGAATAAAATAATTTCAATTATCTTTAGTAAGCAGAATGAAACAGAAATATATATATATATATATATATATATATATATATATATATATATATATATATATATATATATATATCTCAAATTCGGTAAATGTAAAACATATTAAATTAATATCTTAAGTTAGTATTTTAACATTGACAGCCTAAAAAAAATATAAAAACAAAAAACAAAAATGCACACAATTCACACAAAATTTTTGCTTTGAAACTGCTGAACTGCAAATGAATGAATCAGAACACAGAGGTCTTGAGACACGTTTTTAAAAGTGCCTTTTTGAGACATGTTTTACAAGGACTATTTTTAACTTGACAGACTGTATTAAAACTCCAGTGCTCATGATGTGAGATGCCGAAAACAACAGTGAGACCAAATGCAATGGGCATCTGATTGACACTGTACATAGAACAATTAAAAAAATAGCACAGATGTACCAGAGCACTTGATTTATCTGTTGAGTCTAGAGAAGACAAACCCTTCTATCTCTGACAGTTTCGTTCCCTACTTTTACCTCCAAAACACTCAGCAAAAGATAAGCTTTGGTACAGAACCCTGTGGCTGCTCATTAAAATAGTTACAAGATTCTGGGCAGCAGGGAGCTTGCTTCAGGAGATGGCAGTATTAAGTGGGTTGACAATTTAAATGTCAATGTCAAGAAGGCAGTGGAAATCGTCACAGGCCACATATATAACTAGCAATGGCTAGAGGTTTAAAACCTTCGTCTTTGCACCTTTCATTCCTATTACTTTATTCTCTTTTGCTACAACTACGTCTGACTTGCGGTGACACTGCTTTAACAAGAGTGTGAGGCACATTATTGCAAGTCTAAATGTCTTAATGTAACCTCTCACTAGCTTTGAAAGCATGGAGACAATACGCATGTTAGCAAGTCCTGTGCTCTTCCGCCAGATCTGCTGTCAGTCACCCTTTTACAAATTAAGCAAAGCATTCAACCTGCCTGAAAGAGTTAAAGGTTTTGTGAATATTTTTTTAATGTTAAAATACCTTCTCCTATTGCAGCTTATTACGCAGAGACACTTACAGTACATGTAAGCCATTTGTAGGTTGATTCCCTTGAAAAGTGTAAACACGGTAGCTCTGTTACAATGTTTTCTTGATCATTCTGAGCAGCCCCTAGCAACATTGGTTCAGCCAAAGTTGCGAGTTTGAGGCAGGCATCTATTTGTTTGACCAATACCATACATGGGGAGTGTTTGGAAACCAGTTTGAAAACGTATTTTTGCTACTCTATTTGGTGACGTTAAAGTGACACAGAAATGACATACTTCACTATTAAAGTATTTAAAAGCAAAACTCTGAAAGCACATTGGCTTCTAATAATAATAAATATAATAATAAAAAATAATTGAAAAAAAATAAAGAAATTGTAGGGTTACCTCAAATAGTTAGTTGCAATGTTTCATATATCTACAAATAAAATTTTGCTCTTGCAAAATGTAGGACACATTGTAATTTTTAAGAACTATGAGAAGCCTGGAAAAGTACAACTGACTAAAATTCCTTTTTTCCTTTTTTAATAGTTTGCATAGTAACTTTACTAAGGCATTTGTTTCTCATTTATTTCATTTAACCACCAAAAGCTACAGTGAGCATAAACAAACAACCAAAGCAATGCATTTATTCAAGAATTCAAGATCTGCTATGCCAATAATAACAAGAGATTAATACTCTTGAAGGACAGTTTGTGTTGATAAGTTGAGAGAGATCTTACAACACAAATTGACACTTAGCTTATGCAAAAATAAACACTTGGATCAGAGCATGGTCTGCCACAAACATAAGGAATGTATAAAATGCATTTCCCTAAAACATTTCACACTGGATACTTTCTTTGAAAACAAATTTGAGCTAAATTTATATACCGTATATACACACACCAAGCACATTATTAGGAACACCATGGTCCTAATAAAGTGTGTGACATGGTCTTCTTGAGCCCATCCACTTCAAGGTTCAACATGTTGTGCATTCTGAGATGCTATTCTGCTCTCTACAATTGTACAGAGTGGTCATCTGAGTTACCGTAGCCTTTCTCTCAGCTCAAACCAGTCTGTCCATTCTCCGTTGACCTCTCTCATCAACAAGGCGTTTCCATCTGCAGAACTGCTGTTCACTGGATGTTTTTTGTTTTTGGCACCACTCTGAGTAAACTCTAGAGACTATTGTGCATGAAAATCCCAGGAGATCAACAGTTACAGAAATACTCAAACCAACCCATCTGGCACCAACAATCATGCCACAGTTGAAATGACCTGAGATCACATTTTTCCCCCATTCTGATGGTTGATGTGAACATTAACTGAAGCTCCTGACCCATATCTGCATGATTTTATGCATTGCACTGCTGCCACACGATTGGCTGTGTAGATATTCCTATGAATAAGTAGGTGTACAGGTGTTCCTAATAAAGTGCTCACGAGTGTATATCAGTGATATACATGTATGTGTGTGTGTATATATATATATGTGTGTGTGTGTGTGTGTGTGTGTGTGTGTGTACACACGCATACACATACATACTCTTCATGGTACTTTAAAGTGTTCCAGTTTTAGTTCAAATTTAAATTTTATTCATTTGACTTGTACAGTTATCATTCATTCTGAATTAGAATCCAAGATCATTAACCACGAATCACTAATATATGTACAAAGTAACTTGCTTCATTGCACTGCTAGTTATGGAACATTAATGGTAGGTTTCCTAATTTTTCACATTGCTTCGGTTAAGCTAATACTGGTCACTGGTTTGACCTTTCTGTATTTTGAAAATATAATCCTCTGAGCTCATTAACCTAGATGATTACTTGTAGAGGACCTATTTAAAACTACAAATCCCAAGCATGTGAAATTCATATAAAATGGTAGATGTTTTCTATATGGTTTTCTACAGTATATGCTATTGCTATAAATAAATCACTAATACTTCGCCATTAAGTCCTGAGTTTAACTGAGGACTAAAAAATGGCCTTAGTGAAAAATTTCTGCATATCTTAGAGGTTGTTTACACTGAACGCGTTTTTGTGTCTGTCTGTGCTGTTTTTCAATTGTTTTACTATGTAAACATGTTCATGACGGACATCTTTGATGCCACCTCTCACTGTTTTTCAGTGTCAGGACTGCCACGTTTTTAGACAATATGTCAGTTTAAAATAACTTTTATAAAAAAAAAAAAAAAAAAAAAAATATATATATATATATATATATATATATATATATATATATATATATATATATATATATATATATTCTGTTCTATTCATTGTATTGCATCTAGCTTTTTCTTAGTGCAAAAAATGTTCGGTCTGAATGTCCCCCTTACTTTACATCACCAGCACATTTGATACAAGTAAGAGCAGAACTAGCTGCATTGTTGTTGTTCTAAAGACCAAAACAGTTGTCATACCTTTCAGATGGATTTTATTTTCTGGGCTGTGCACTAAGACGGAGCTGACGGAATCCAGGCTGTCGTAGTTACTGCATCCGAGAGGCCCCGTTCTGGTCTCCGTTACCTAGGAAACAAGGAGATATTTTAATGCCTTATTATCATCGAAATCATGCACCTGTTTGTTCTTCTTCAGAAGCGGTAGAGTGCTGAGCATATGCTGTTGTCTAAAACAAACTAACATGCCTGTGCAATAAGCCTGAGTCAATATCTAAATGTCACCAAAGCCCATTTCAGCATGTCAGAGCCCTCAAAAAATGCTCACTTTGCAGTGCTCCATAGAAATAGTAAATTGACTCCCTGAAAACTCCAATGTTAGGTCCTAATGCATTATTAATTTCAAATCTAGAGAGCAGTGAGCCATGTACAGTGGTATAGTGTTGTTAACTGACCCTTGCATTATATATAAAATGACTTTTATGACTCTAAAATAACACTGCATGTTATGTGTGTCTAATCTGTCATTTCAGCTGGGACTTTTCAGGCGTAATGTTCCAGGTCTTTATGATTGAGTTGTGGCTGTATTTGTAAAAACATTTATGGGCCTAATGGTCACTTTGCCCATTAATGTCAATTGACAAATCAATAATCAGTTAATGAATCAAATAGAACACAAGTAAATTGGTGGATAAATACATGGCGAATTAGAAAGTTAACAAATCAATGATTATTCAAATCAAAATCTATCAATAAAAAACAATCTTGAATAAACAAAACAAATGGTCACTATAAAGGATGAAAAACTAAATCTTTCATGTTTAATTTTTTTTTCTATTACATGTTTTTAATTGATTTTCCACTGTTCCAGGAGAGGTTTTTGTGCTGTTTCAAGTCAAATGTGATTAACTGTGGTAACGTCTGATTTAGCAAGTGAATCTGACTGGGGTCATTTTAACTCACTAATCACTTCATCACCCCGTTCAGTAAGTTTGTTTCAATTGATTTATTGGAAAGAGCCTGTTAAAAAGAAGCAGTCATTTGCAAATCTGACAGCTCACACAACCAGTAAATGTTGCTCATTTTCACAAGAACAAAACTGATGCTATCATATGATGTAAAAAAAAAAAAAAAAAGTGCTTGCTGTTACCTTGTTAAACTACAATTTAAAGGGATATGTCACCCGAAATCATTAACTCACCCTCACATTGCTCAAAACCCATATGACTTTATTTATTATGTAGAACACAAAAGACGACGTCATGAAGAATGTTGGCCTCAGTCGTCTTTCATGTTCATTGTATGCCAGTAAAGATGCAATAAAAATTAATAGTGACTGCGGCCTTAAACAAGACTTACACAATTCCTAACATCTACTTTGGTATTCCTCAGAAGTAAGAAAGTCATTCAGGTTTAGAACAACAAGAGGGTGAGCAAATGATGAAAGAATTTTTATTTTTGGGAGACCTATCCCTTTAATGGTCTTCACAAATGCTAACAAAGCTAACTAAACTGTGCCCAAAATGAAACGTAAAAGCATTGACCCTCATGAAAAGGTTTACTGTGACCAATGGTTGTGGCAGGAAAATATATTATAACCTAAGCTATATTTATTAGTATTTATATATGCTATAGAAACTGATAGATATCCTGTGTCAATCACCTATGGCAAATATCCTGCCGAATGTATTTTCTGTTTCAAGGAAAAGATTAAGAAAACACCACTGAATTAAAATTCACCATGTATCATGTTTTATATGGTAACTTGGCAATGGATTCTGTTTTCAGAAGAGTCCCACTCTAGCTAATAACTCCAAAACTGATGTTAAAACAAAAGCACGGTGGTTCTGCATTCACAAACTTTTGACCATGTTTTAAGCCTATAAAATGCTCTGATATGCATGAAATATCTTGCAAAATATTCTTATGGAGGTGTTATGCATCTTTCAAATTTTCCCCAACCACTTTTGGAGGCTTGGTGCTGCCTCTGCTTTGACATAAACAGATGTCACAATATTTATGATTTTACATATCTTTGTCAGGTCTTTGTCTCGAAATGCAATAGTGTTGCTAATCCAACACTAATCCAACACAAAAATGCAAATGATTTGGGACTATGTCCTCATAATGCCATAATCATTAGTTTGGATATTTCATCTGTATGGTTTTTCAAAGAAAGTAATTTCCATTTTGTCACAGTATTTTCTTCTCTCTGTTGGATTTCAGTTCGTCTTCAACTGAGCTTATACTGAAATAACAGTGATCAATTTGGAGAATATTTTAGTTTATCACTCTTTTCCTGATCTGCTTTATTTCTGACATATTGCCAAGCTGTTTGTATATGCAGTGTTGAAAACAGCAAACTATGTGTTTGAAGTAACTCAACAACACTGTGTCATTGATTAATGACGGCTTTCCGCTTCAACTTTACAGTCCTCTTCTTATCTGTCACAAATTATCACCACATGACTTTAAATAGATTTGTATATTTGAAAAATTCTTCAGATCAACAAACAGTAGAAACTCAGCAATAACATGAAGTCTCTATGAAGATGTTTACACAGTTTTAGTGAGGGAGCATCAGCATTTATCATAATATGTGCATGCATGTGCACGCTTTATCTTTATTTTATGAACTGCTGTATTTTTCCCGAAAAGTGCAAAGTCCCAGTTCACATGCCCTCCTCCACACCCTTCAGTATCTCGTTAGATCACTTGTCATTTATGATCAGTTACTGCAGCTCTGATCTCAATAGGACTTTAGGCTGTTTACCTCACACATAAATACAGACACTTATCCTTATAACTGTCTTCATAAAACCTGCATTCTTCATGTGGAAATCATTCACTTTTTTCATTATTTGTCCTACCAACTTTTCAAGGTCTTATAGAATAAACAGCTCATGTTGTTGCTGTGATCTGTCATTTCACAGGTTTATTTTTATTTTTTTTAATTGAGACTTTTGCTGTACTGAGACTAATATTACAAGAGCTATACTGTATATAAACAGAATGGTTCATACTGTGTTTTGTGGTTCAACCTGTGACTGCACATTCTATATTGATGCACCAAGATGCTACATTTCTTGGTGAGTATTATGAACTATATTATTTGGTGGAAGAATTGTTAATTCTGAATAGTATTGATAAAAAAATTTAACTGTTTGTGAACATTTGTGTCTTTATCTCAATGCGGTTGCTGCTGTTTTATAAATGCAATTTATAAATTGTTCTCAACTTGGGTCGTGACTCAAAAAATGTCCCATAAGGTTGCAGACAGCAGAGAAAGAACAATACTTAATGCAAACAATAAAATGCAACTAGCCATTTAAATTCATCTGTCACATGGTCATATGGCTAATACTAATACAATATTTAGCCCAGTTTGTTTCATGTGTTAGGATATTATTTATTTACAAAAGTTCAATACAAGTTAAGCTCAACCACCAGCACTTGTGGCATAATATCAATTACCACAAACATTTATTTTGACTTGCACCTCCTTTTCTTTATAAAAAAAAAAAAAAGCAAGCACGAATCTGGGTTACAGTGAGGCACTTACAATGGAAGTGAAAGAGACCAATCTGTAAACACTAAAATAATCACTGTTTTAAAAGTATAGCCACAAGACCTTAACAATATACATGTTAAGGGGCCTGGGTAGCTCAGTGGTAAAAGACGCTGGCTACCACCCCTGGAGTTCGCTAGTTCGAATCCCAGGGCATGCTGAGTGACTCCAGTCAGGTCTCCTAAGCAACCAAATTGTCCCGGTTGCTAGGGAGAGTCACATGGGGTAACCTCCTCGTGTTCGCTATAATGTGGTTCGTTCTCGGTGGAGCGCATGGTGAGTTGAGCACGGATGCCGTGGTGGATGGCATGAAGCCTCCACATGCACTATGTCTCCGTGGCAACGCGCTCAACAAGCCACGTGATAAGATGCACAGGTTGATGGTCTCAGATGCAGAGGCAACTGGGATTCATCCTCCACCACCCAGATTGAGGCAAATCACTACACGACCACAAGGACTTAAAAAGCGCACTGGGAATTGGGCATTCCAAATTGGGTGAAAAAAAAAAAAAAAACAAACATGTTAACATGATTTAAATGTGATAAAATCACTTACTAAGATTTTCTGTGTAAAGTTATAGCCAATTTTACAACTTCACTGCCATGACAATGTAATATCAACAAACCCTAAAACTCTAAAATCACTGTAAAAATTAAGATTTAAACAACTTTATAGCTCAAATAATAAACAAGCTAACAGAAGAATGTAAGTGCTTATTTATAAATTAATAATCTTCACATTTCTGCCTTTAAACCCTCAAAAAATTGGCCCCTTTGTAAGTGTCTCACTGTAACCCAGATTTTATTTTTTCAAAGAAAAAGAGGGATGAGTCAAATAATTTTTGTGGTAATCAACATTATGCCGCAAATGCTGTCGACTGAGCTTAACTTGTATTGAACCCTCTCATAGCTCTCAGCTTTAATATTATTTACCTGTCACCCTTCTGCTTTTCTCCCCAAATTCATGCACAGTACATTGTTTGTCAGCACCACTTAATATTGAAAAAATCTGATCCACTTAAGGAATGACATCAGATCTGCCAAAACAACCAGATAACACTGCCTCCTCCGAGAAAGTCATATGTTGTTGTTTACGGCAGCTCTGTTTTCCATAGTTTTCTCAACATGCTTTTCTTAAGGGCATAACAAAGTAAATGAAGGCCTGGGGTACACTCCTCTCCATTTCTCCAACATCTCACATCAGCCAAAAACCCAGATTACTCCACAGACCACAGAGCGCAACCTATTCCATGCCAATTGAGATGCTAGAGAAATGCATGTCAAGGTGACTCATTTGTCAAAAATGCCTCTGCTTCCACTATGTGAAGCACACTTGGCTAAAGAATGCAGATGCACTCTGAAAGCTGGGATTCAGCTGATTAGGAGTTCATGACATGTGACAGGATTTTAAGTGCAGGTTCTGAGCTTCATTGAATTTGACAGCTGAAGTTGATTTTACAGCGCTGTTAGTTGGCTTGACCAGTGCCAACTATCTAGAGGCAGCTCTCCCCAAACAAGGTTCATTTGTCTATTAAATACTAGTGTTTTTTAGAATGTTATTTATAGCCTGACAGAATGAGACTGAATATCTACTGTTAGCAGGCTTTGGGGAGTAACATAATACTTGTAACGGTGTTACGTAATCAGGATACAAGAAATGTGTAATTGTAATCTGTTACAGTTACATAAAAACTCAACATATTTAGATTACAGTTATATTTGTTAAAAATTGGGATTGCTAGCAGGATTACATTTTCAATATATAAAAAAATAACAAAAGGTCCTCCTGACATAAAATGATAAAGACCGCTGCTTGCTGAATGAACGTTACATTTATATAGCGCTTTTCTGACACTACACTCAAAGCGCTTTACACAGTGAACAGGGGACTCTCCTCAACCACCACCAGTGTGCAGCATCCACCTGGATGATGTGACGGCAGCCATAGTGAGCCAGTAGGCTCACCACACACCAGCTATTGGTGAAGAGGAGAGAGTGGAGTGATAGAGCCAATTAATGGATGGGGATTACTAGAAGCCATGACTGATAATGGCCAATGGGTTGAATCTGGCCAGGACACCGGGGTTACACCCCTACTCTTTTCAAAAAGTGTCCTGGGATTTTTAATGACCACAGAGAGTCAGGACCTCGGTTTAACGTTTCATCTGAAGGATGGTGCCTTTTTACAGTATAGTGTCCCCATCACTATACTGGGGCATTAGGACCTACACAGTCTGCAGGGTGAGCACCCCCTGCTGGACTCTCTAAATTATAGTGGCACAGATATGATCAGATGCGCACTGGATATCTCTTCTGGTTCTCTCTTGCCACTTACTGTTACATGTGTAAATTACACCTGTCTTACATCAACACTGCGCTCTCAAGACAAACATGGTCAAACCATTAAAAGTGCCATTTCATCGCAATGGCCACTGGAGGTCTAATATAATTTTTGTGGAAATTCCAACATTCTTGTCTCTACAATGGAGAAAAGGGAAACAAAATTACAGTTCAGTGAAATTTACCTTCTAGCTGTGAAGATGCAGTGATTTTCCAAGGGCCTGACATATAATTTAAAGAATCATTTAAGGGTAAGACCCACACGAAAATCATGTTAGCAAGGATAAAATTAGTCATAAGTGTTCCCTAAATTCCGTCTGTCGATCGTTTTCACAGGAGCAGGAATAGAAGCGAATAAACGACCACTCCCCTCAGCGAACAGCCCGTATTCCAGTCCATGGGATGCCTACTGTCAAAACTTTAGTGTGACTTCTCATTCCCATCTTAACTTTAGTTGAAACTCTAAAATTGTTCTCTGAAATGCTTTCATGTTGTAATGATAACAGTAATTGGGACAGTATTTCTTTTTTTTTTTTTTTTTTTGTTAAAAAAAATAATCCAGATTGTACACATGAATACCAAATGAATTGAACATTTTATTAAATTCTTAGGGGAAAAGTGCAATGGATAATTTATCTGATTTTGATACTTATTATAAATGTATTGTTAAGAACCGTTCAAAAGTATGGGTGAGGGAGAAATACTGGCAAATGTAACATTTTAAAACTCATAGAAAGTAGGAAAAAGTAAATCAAGATACACTAAAAAGGTTTAAATCTATTTTTATCTATTCTTTAAAACAAGATGACAGGCACTGGAGGCAGTAATAATAATAATGATGATGAAGGTAGTATGTGATCTACCTATTGCAGTCAGAAGTTAATGAATGGTCAGTGCCAATTATTCTACATGCTAACAGCAATACATGGCAGAATTCAACTTTGTAGTGTTTTTGAATTTGAGGTATATCCTGTCAAATTTTTTAATGTTAACTATGACGAGGTGGAGGGCGGGGCCGGGCTGTGAGGACACATGGCCGGCCCTGAATCGGGCTAATCAGCCGGGGGGGGGATAAAGACTAGCCGGAGGCACCAGTTCGAGAGAGAGATGCACGCGGCTGCGTTGCATGTGTGTCTATGTTTGTTTATGTTTGTTTTGTGTTGGGTTTTATCATTAAACTTTACATTGACTGTTTAGCCGGTTCCCGCCTCCTCCTTGCCCACATTACCTCATTACATTAACCAAGACATAATTCAGTGCATCTGTTCTAACTGTTTTTGTTTGATGAGAAAATAAATTATTTTCTATAACAGATAGAGGACTCACCTGATTTGGTTAAAAATGTGGAGTTGTTCTACATTTGAACATATTCTGTTTTCCTATTAAGGAGGCGGTGTCCCTGTTTTTCATGATTTTTTCTTATATATAATAATAGCTACATCACTCATAAAAAATTTTCAAACACGGTTTGTTTGCATTCAGAAGGTATGTTTAAAATTCATCGAGAACATATTGCTTTTCTCTTGACTTTATTCATCAATGCGATCTTGAGATAATCAAAAAGTAATCTGATTACATTGCTTTCTTATCAAGGTAACTGGATTAAGTTACTTATTACATTAGACTTAGTAATAGGTATTTGTAATGAATTACATTTTAAAAGAAACCCTCCCAACCCTGACTGTTGGTTTCACCCTTACTAAAATGTACTCTGGTGGTACCATTGTACAGTGATTGTATTAGATGGTAATATCAGGTTACTTTGATACAGTACATGCATGGTTCTAAATGTCTGCATTATTCATTTACATGTATATTCAAAGAATACCTTGGTACTGTACATGTCCACATTTTTATATATTTTTTTTTTTTACATTTGTGCATTAATTCTGTATAATGCTTTAGCAAGTCATTATTTTTTTTTCACTCCATTACTATTCGAACACTTGCATGTGAAATGTCCTTGCATGTTTAAAGAAGTGTCACCTTTCATGACATGTACCTAGTCTTTTAACATGGTCTGTACAATTAGATTTCTCTTATGTTCCAGGCTATAGCTTTGGTGGTAACTCTGAGATCCTTGCCCTACACAGAGGTGACTTTTAATAGTATGTCATTATGACAAATGGTTGTATTATAGAGAGGGGGAGAGTCCTTCATGTCTAAGGCTGAATGGTAAACTTTATGAAATTACACATATACAGTATATTAAACATCTCCAGAGCTGTGTAAATGTTACCATTTTCCATTTAAGTTGAGTCAATAGAATCTCTTAGATCTGTGAAAACCAGCTAATCGCAGGATGTTTGTTCCTCCAAAATCTAATCACCACTAAACCCGCCTTGGTTTCTCAGGCTATTTTTGGCCTTAAGTGGTATCTGATTACATGGAGGCAAAGTGACGTCCTCAGAAGCAGCTTCCTGGTGTGCTTTTTGCACTCCTTTTTGTGTGTAATTGATCATCCTTTATGGCATTATTGATGAGCCATTCTATAACCTACTTCTGCATTGGTGCCCAATTCATCAGTCTGATTTGCACACAGGGTGCTGGAAGGAAGCAGTCAAAGGTAGGCCCAGTAGCCTCGCAACGTCTCATTGGCTCTCCCTTGACAAAAACACCTGGTAGAAGAGGCTGCTCCCTAAAGCGTTACTGGAGAACACTCTGAAAGCCCTTTTTAGGTGTACACCAAAACAATTTCACCAAAAATGTGCCTGTCACAGAGTGCCCATTACTGTTGCCATGGACACATGTCTCATGCACAAGTAGTAATTTTAAATAGATAGTTCACATGAAAATGTAATTCTGCCATCATTTTCTCACCCTCGTGTTGTTCCAAACCCGTATGACTTTCTTTCTTTCGTGGAACACTAGGATACATTTTTAATTCTGCTTGTCAGTCAGTCTCCTTTTGTGTTCCATAGAAGAAAGAAATAGTTTGGAACAACATGAGGGTGAGTGAATAATGACTGCATTTATAATTTTATGTGGACTATCCCCTTAACAATATGTTAACAAATCACTAGCTCCTCAGTGCACAATTTATGTACATGTTGTCCATCTATGTTAATTCGAAGAGCTTGATGTGTTTATATAGTTTGCAATCCAGATCAAAGTGCTTCATATTAAGTGCATATTTGCTGCAGATATTAATTTTATATGCAGATGTTTCCCAATTGGTCTGTGGCCATATTGACATTAAACTGTAAAGGATCTGTGTTAAATTGAACTTCTCTGCTGATGTTGTGTAGGGAAAGCTCAGGCTAATGAAAAGCATATCGCAGCCCAAAGGGAAAGTCATTATATTTCCACAGAGCCACAGATCCACTCTATATTTAATCGGTGTAAAATGCTCCTGCTTTCATTACAAGCCACCCCACCTTTTGTCGGGCTGAAATACCTTGCAAAAATGAAGGTGCAGAAGAGAAATTTTGGCTTTAAATGTGTTTGACAGAGCTTGAAAGTGCCATACTTCATTTTGACTGATCAGCCAGCACTAGGGTGACTAAAAAAACAGGATCATTGGTATACTGGCCGAAACCATACAGTTACTGCACCGGCAATGAAACTGATACAAATGGCTTCAAAGGTTTTAGTGTAGATTTCGTAGTTACTGCAATTTTCTGAGAACAGTTAGGTTAAACCTGATTAGACCAGAATGATCATAGTCTAAGAGACCCAGTTTCGGTCATAACTCAGTTTTGACCAAATGTATAGTTAATGTGTTTGCCTTTCACATGGGAGTATATTGCATAATCAGCTTTTGCAATGTTGGCATGCATTCTCTCGATTGTGGTAAAAATATGCTTATGTAATTAGCAAGTCTAATGCTAATCAAAAAACATTCCCATACACAAATTAACAAAATCTCATTTAGTCATCACCTTTGCCAGTTGGAAATATGTTTTGCAAAACCTGCATCTTAAACCGCAACAGAAATGTCCCTTATATAAAACTGTGAATATATGCAAGCAGGCGTCTGCATATCTTGACAGAAAGTCAATAATATCTGTCTCCGTTCACCTTTCAGCAGCATAATTTCCTGGAGAGCTCACTCTGAAGGAATCATGATGTTGCAGTCACTAACCGTTCTACACCCACTCAGCAGCTGTGAGTTACACCAAGGGCACTTGACACATCATAGCTGCTTAAAGTGCAAATGTAAGGACCTTAATTGCTGAAGAATTTCCATGGCAATAAACATGCATCACAACTGCCCATAATGGTAAAAAATAAGTACCACAAGCTGAATATTCAGTTGGTTGAGTTCAGTTGGCTATGGTAATCAAAGGCTCAACACACAAAGAAAAACAACAGAGAATTGGCTGACATGCTGGTAAACTTTTAAATTAAGGAGAACACAAATGTGAAATTAATTAGTGGTTTAATTTGTACTCTTAGTAAAATTAGCTTAGTTAACCTGGAGCACATGAACAAATAAACACAGTGCGGGGATTTTACTAAGAATGAATTGTGTCCACTGATAGTGCTCTTTATTTGATTGTGGTGTCTATGCAGTTTAGCACCCTATTTATTAAAGGAATTATGCAAATGAGATAACACAAAAACAACAACAAAAAAAAAAAACACAAAAAAATCATAAATCATAATTTGATGAATAACTGCTGCCATGGTCATTAGAAAATGTACAGAAGTATCTCTAAATGTATCTCTTTTAAATAAAAAGTGGTGGTAATAGTGCAATGGTCATTTTTGTTTTGTAAATAAGGCACAATGGTAATACTGTACAATAAGGTTCCATTCATTAGTTAACAACATTAGTTAACATGAACTAACAATAAACAATACTTAATTAACTAACATTAATAAAGATTAATACATGATGTAACAAACATATTGTTAATTGGTTGTTCATGATACCTAATCCATTAACTAATGTTAACAAATGGAACCATTGATGAACGAGTTGCATGGACTTCTTTAATAGCCAATTTCACACATGAAACCTGGTAAATTGCAGTACAACTGTAGGATTGACTTTACTAGTAAATGCACCACATCTGCTATTCACACATGAAATGTCTTTCTGTCTTTTTTTCATTTTGCTACCATTCACACATCAGCACCCAAATGCCATTTAACTGAGATGTAGTTAGTTATTTTATCAGTCGACAAATTTCCAAAGAAGCTCTTTAAGGCTGGATTACACGACACAAATTCTGAACAAAATCTGAACAGAATCAAAAAAATACTTTGTGTCACACACTTACCGACTATGTAAATTGCTACAGACTGGGCATCACACACTAAACCACTGAGGATCACTCCATGACCAAGTCGGTCCGATCACAAATTTACGTGGAAACACCCCCGTGCTAAGAGAAACATGACAAATGTAAACAGCGCTGCTGTTGATTTTGCTGCTTCTCTGTACCGAGTCTTAAAAGAAACAGCCAAGCACATTTGGGTGCAGTATTGGGTGGAAAGATGGAGACTGCGATGTGAGTTGGAGGTGAGTGGCATTAAATATTTTCTTCAATTTGAGCACTTGTTCTCCATCTCCATTTCTTTGCGGTCCAGTGTTGTTGCCGTGCACTGTCGATTTCCATTGGCTGCTCATCATATGACTTCAGATTTGAGTCCTGGAGCATCATACACTATGAGACTTCCATTATAGTTGGCTCTAAAATATCAAATATTTTTATACACCCATCGAAGGAATGGAATAATTTTACTATCTGTTTAATTTAATTACATTTTTTTTTTATTCCAAAGTAAATCAATCATCTACGTCTTATGTCAGCACGTCCTGACCTCGTATGTGCTCAACTGTTAATCTTACCACTCTGTTTACACATAGCATCAAAACTGAACTTTTCAGGTAATGTTACAACTTCTCATTCAGGAAAATAGCCAGTGCTATATTTACAGATATTTTCAAATGGGTCGTATTCACACATGACTTCTAAACTAAAATTGCTGTAATTTTCTAGAAAAGGCTTTATATGTGAAAGCAACTAATGACACTGTTGGGTGCTTTATTTAGTGTTAAAGTGAGTCTCTATGTACTGCCATTGTATTGAATTCAGCAAACAGGATATTGATTAAATTACAGTATTTCCTTTGGTGTTCTGCAGAAGAAAGAATTTTATATGGGTTCCGACACAAGGGTGAGTAAATAATGACAGAATTTTCATTTTTGGTTGAACCATTCCTTTAATAAAATACTCAGCACAGCACTATTTCAGAGTATTTAGCGCCTGGTTAAACTGGATTGCGGGTGGTTAGTAAATAAGATGCATGTTTTTGTGCTGAAACACCATATGCAAAAGTGGTACAACTGCTTAATGAATTCACCTCACAATCACTCTAAAATTATAATGCCGGGAAATCATAGCTGAAGCTGGATGAATACGAAATAGGCGGTCTTCTCTATTACCTTGATGGCAGATGTAGCGATCTGCAGGTGGTGCAGTCTTCGCAGGGTGCTCTCTCTGTCTGTGAAGTATGACGCCGCCAACTGGTGCAAGATTTCCAGGGAGACCACGGAGCTGTTTCCGTTTCCCTCTGTCATTTTAGTCAGCTTATGTTTGTCCAAGAAGATTGTGAGCGATTCCTCCCCTTAGGAAAGAAGCATGCAGAACCAAAAGTGTGAGAGATGGTTGAAAAAATATATGAAGCCTTCACTTTCCTAGGACATTGTGCAGCAAAGTGACAATGAGTTCTACTCGTACTGTCAGGCGGTTGTCCAAGTGTGCTATCATATGAGATCAATACATTCTTTTCAAATGTTTTTTTCAAGGCTTCATTAAATATGAATTACAGAAGTGAAGACAGAGAAGCAATAAAGATTCCAATGAAAAGGAGTTTATCTCAAAGGGAGGTTGTTATAAACACGGATTCCTTCTGATGATCAATTTAAGATTTTTATTCTAAGTACTTTTTTGATGTGAGGCTAAACCTAAAGTTCAGAGAAATATCTTCAATCATTTAAGGGCTGGAAAGTGTCTGCAACTTTCTGTGGAGCCTAAGTGTTGTTATTTGTGTCAGTCTTATTAGTATGCATGCAACAGCATTGTCCCCTCATTTCCTTGGCTTTGAGACGTTAATTATCAGCGTTCACTGTAGCTTTACCACTTCATTCGTCTCCCTTGTCACTAAAGTTCTGCAGCTTCACTGCATACAGTACATCCACCGATAAGTGACATTATAATTAGAGCCTGCATCATAGAGATGCAACTAGAGACAGTGAAAAAGTTTGAAACCACCACTGGGACAAGCTGCCCTACTTATTATTTGGGTGCCAGAGGGAGAAGAGAATTACTGTCTGAAAATGGGTAAAGTTTTACTGAGGATGTCAAACAGCAATTTAGTCAAAATAGTCTGGGATGCCTTTGCAGTCTGGTTTCTGTTTCTTTTACATTTAAAACTAGAATTTACACTTTCTGAAGAAAATATATGAGTGATGCTTACCAATGCAAAATTTGCTGTTATGATGCTAGGGTGCTGTGGGTGGTTATCAGGGTCTTGCTATGTGATTTTTAAGGTGTTCTGGGTGGTTGCTAGCTTACTGACCCAAGTCAAAACAGCCAGTTTGATGACATTAAATTGTGGCATGATCATATATACTTTTAAAAAGTAAAACTTAAATATAGGTATTATAATCAAATAAAAAAAAAAAAAAATCTAAATCCCTTTATTGACACTCAACCATATACACAAGTGCAACAGTGGGTGAAAGTCTTGGTGAAACTGTGAAACTGTGGTTTCAATTATTTATGAAAAGTTATAGATTAGTTATAGATTATAGATTGGTTATTGATTATGAAAAGTTATAGATTGCAAAGGGTATTATAAGGCATTATAAAAAAAAAACCTTCATAATGCATTATATATTATATATACAGGTTTCATAGAATTTGTTACCAAAATGACTCGTTAAAGGGATGGTTCACCCGAAAATGAAAATTCTCTCATCATTTACTCACCCTCATGCCATCCCAGATGTGTATGACTTTCTTTCTTCTGCTTAACACAAACACAGATTTTTAGAAGAATATATCAGCTCAGTAGGTCCTCACAATGCAAGTGAATAGGTACCAACATTTTAAACCTCCAAAAAGCACATAAAGGCAACATAACAGTCATCTATATGACTCCAGTGGTTTAAATCCATGTCTTCAGAAGCGATATGATAGGTGTGGGTGAGAAACAGATACATATTTAAATCCTTTTTTCTATAAATTCTCCTCCCAGCCCAGTAGGTGGCGATATGTATGAAGAATGCAAATTGCCAAAAATAAAAGAAGAATGTGAAAGTAAAGATTAATAGTTAAAAAGGAGTTAAATATTGATCTGTTTCCCACCCCCACTTATCATATACAGTAGCTTCTGAAGACATGGATTTAACCACTGGAGTCTTATGGATTACTTTTATACTGCCTTTATATGCTTTTTGGAACCCATTCACCTGTATTGTGAGGACCTACAGAGCCGAGGTATTCTTCTAAAAATCTTTGTTTGTGTTCAACAGAAGAAAGAAAATCATACACATCTAAGATGGCATGAGGGTGAGTAAATGATGAGATAATTTTCATTTTTGGGTGAACTATCCCTTTAAAATAAAATAAATAAATAAATAAATAATAATTAAAAAAAAAAAAAATGCATTTTTCAGTTCCATCCTTTACATACAGTAGAACTAGTGCAATGTTGGCTTACCTCCCAGTGTGGCTGATACCAAGAAATGAGTGCCATATTTCTTGATCAGGTTTTCGTGGATCTGCTGAAGGCTCGGCCTTCTCCCCAGAAGCCTGAGGTTGCGTAAAAACTCTGGTGCCAAAGGCAGTGGGGCTTTGAAGAAGTCTCTCTTCTCTGTCACCAAGCTGTTCACTTTCCAGTGACTAAACTCCCTGTGAGACAAAACAAGCACGGTTAAGTGCTTTCAAGCTCAGCCTAAAGTAAAGCACGTGTTGAATTTTGGAACCAGTCTTATTTTTTGAATAATGTTGGAACCATGTCTCTAGGTCTGTGTGTGAGTGTGTGTACAGTATGTGGTTGTGCAAGGTGTGAGATTAAGAGAAAATGCTGATTTCAGCAGAGGATAAAGCTAAGCATGCATAAATGTTCATTGGAATTTGGTGCTGAATATTGATGCATCTAATTTTAATGCAGGGAAAAACATGTTTTGGGTCTATAAACAGTAGAGCTTACATGATGCAATTGGCAGCTTTTGTAACAGTTCACAGAAACTCTGGCATCATGCCTGCACATCGGTAGTTGATGCAAATGTTGTCCATAGACTTTTTTTTAATCAACATCAAGATTTTAAAATTAAAAGGTTAGTAAATAAAATTTAAAAGGTTAATGATGAATGAATGCATAAGGGAAAGTAAACAGTATATTAGGTCCTTTTACCATTTCTAATCACCTTTTTGCCTTTCCTAGTTCATTTCAAATGGTATCTACCATAATTTCATAAAATGAATATACATCCCAATCACTGTTTTTCTGGGGTTATGTAAACAGAACAGAGCTTGTGCTTCCTTAAACATATCACCCAAAAGAATCGCCTATTGGGTGGTTCGTAAAGATCTCTAGGAGTTAATTAGAAAAAGCAGTGGCTGTCTGACCATATGCTAATGATGATATATGGTCTTAATTAAAGGGCTTTAGCACCAGCTGATAGCACCTGGAACTCTGCTGGGGAGTGGGACACTCTCATCTAAAACACTCTCCTTTTTAATACTCCCTTACCAGGAGGCCACTGCACCTGGGCATCTCAACACTACACAGACCTGCTGTAATTTAGTTTCTTTATTTGTTGTTTCTCTAAACTGTCATCTAATTATAAGCAGTAAATGCAGCTTTAATCTTTTTAGCTGGTTTGTGCATTGTTCTTCTGATGCCCCTCATATTGTTCCAAACTGTGTTACTTTCTTTCTACTTTATATTTTGAAAAATATCCAGGCCACTCTTTTCCATATAATAAAATGAATGAGGACTGGGGCTGTCAAGCTCTAAAATGACAAAAAGCACTGCAAAGCTATCCTAAAAGTGTTCCATACAACTTGTGGGCTACATTTTAAGACTTCTGAAGTCATACAATAGCTTTGTGTGTGGAAAAGACTAAAATCAAAGCCGTTATTCACTGATAATCTATCCCTTTAACAAACTGTTAACCACTGTGACCGGATGAGTCAGTCAGTTGAACTCAAGAACCAGATCAGTCTAAACAAATCAGTCAGAGTCGTTTTGTATACTGGATCAAACTATTCTTCAAAAAGATTCGACTTAAAAGATTGATTCGTTCATGAACTGGACATAACTTCTTCTCTCATGAACGTGCCAAGGTGAGTTAGGCTGGTTGTCTAGATTTTCAATGACTAACGGCTTACATTTTCAGCCTGATTCTCACAAAGTGGTTTCAGAAGACTTGGAACATAGCGCACAAGTCATATGGACTACTTTTATGGTCATTCACTTTCATTTTTTGGAAAAGTGTGGTCAGGATATTCTTCAAAAATGGAAGAAAGAAAGCCATATGGGTTTGGAATGACATGAAGGTGAGTACTGTAAATCATGACAGAATTTAAATTTTTGGGTGAACTATCCCTTTAACTTGCAGTCTGCATCTGTGCCACACACACACACACACACCCGAAAGAGAGAACTGCTGATCTGCAACACTTCGCCCTGCTGAATTGAAAGTGGGTCTTCTGGCCTGTTTGTATGAGCCTGCCTATCAAGAGGGGGATGGCAGGTGTGCTCTATGGAACACTCACAAAATATGTCTTCACTTCTCAGACTCAGTAAAACAGACACATGCCTTTAATGGATGCATACAATGAATAGTATGTCCTCTTCCCAAAGGTGGGCTGTATTGCAAAGTCATTGATACTACTTAGAAATTCCATGTGGATGGTGGTTAGTACTATGCAGATTTTGCTGAATAAAGGAGGGGAAAAACTGAATAGCAATTAGAGTCTCTTTCTTCTCCCCTGTGAACGGGTGCTGGCAGTGTATTCTGCTACGGTGTTTGTGTTTCGAACAATAATGGGTGCCTCACAACACATATTTACTAATTTGAGTCGGTTAAACATTTCCTCTAAGAAAAACTTAAAACGTGTTCTAGAAAAAATGTATTCCTTGTCAAGTAGCCAGTAGAGTGCTGTTTCAAAGCAGTGTTTTCTTTTTTCAGTAAATGGAACAATGGTCTTAATAGTATAAAGCAATATGCTGTGAATGGAGGGTTTTATTTTGTCAGAGTGTAGAGCCAAGACACTGATTTTACATTGAAAATAGCTTGAATCTTAATTACTCACTAGGAGACACAGTGCTATATGCAGTAATTAGATTTTATAGCTTGGTGCCCTCAGGTCCTCAATAAGAAAAAAAATTAACTAAATAGAAAACGCAAATGTCTTTAACACCAGGTGATGAAAGATCAAGTTCGACCTTGTTTAAATATTCTAACAAATGTGATGACAACATATTGATTACCCAAACTGCTACAAGACTGTAACAATTTAGAAATGTCTTAACAGTTTAAGGAGCTGTTCAAACAGAATGAGTTCTTGGGAGCACAATAGAATAGAACAGATACCTGGGGTCTCAACATGCGTTTTTCAAACAATTAAAAAAAATAGTGCAGAAGGAATATGAGAATTCTCAGTGGCCCCTGAGTTGTGCAAGATCCTTCATCTGGAATGGTTGGACAATCCATTCCAGGGACATGATGTTCACACTGTGAATACCTTCACATTTTACATCAGTATGAAATCAGATCAGATCTGACGTAAATTTGATTGGAGTGACAGACTATCAGGCTCACAGTCCTTTAGTGGGTGTAGGAAATATTTGGTTCCAGTGAATTTGGACTTTTATCCATCAAAAAAAAAAAAAAAAAAGAAATGAAATAGGACCTTCATGTCAACTAAAGTACTGTAAGTATGATATATTGCCTTCTCACCCAGAGACACTGAAGCATTTAGTGAACTCAGTGTTATCCAAGAACATTTTACTCATCTGCGCTTCCTTCTAAATTACATTGCAGATTTACATCTTTCTGTTTTTATAATTTCCAGTTCCATTTATAACAATGATATTAAGGTAATAATGGCATTATTGCCAAAAAGACTGTGGCTGGTGACAACTATCCACATTTCACTTCTGAATATATATTAGGTAAAAACAGTTAGACTAGTGGTTCTCAACTGGTGGGGTGTAAGCCAAAAATGGGTGGCAGGTCTGTTCTGATAGGGCCATGTACAGCAGGAAAAACATTGCCTAATGCAAATAATAGACTGCAATAAACATGTACTATGTATTATTGTACATAGTTAGGATAGCAATATAAAGAGGCTTATAATTTTATTTATTTTTTTTAAAGTACGAAAATGTTTCACATATCCTTTGTTGTTGACGTAACATTCCCTCATCCTCGAAAATCCATGAACAAAACTACTTAAAGTAAAAGAAAATACGACCCAGACTACATTAAAGGCAGGTTTACAAGGATAAACATGGTCTGTGCCAACCACAATGAGTTTTGTGTGTTCAGTAATGGCTGCCGAGAGCATGAAACCATAGAAATTCAATGTTGGTTCTATGTTGGGTCACCACCTGAAGCAAAACCAGTTAAACCAATGAACTAAAGAACTTAAAAATAATATGGCAAACAGCTTTACAGAACACGTGCAGAATGGTGTAACTGCTTGTGTAACTTACAGTACTGTAGGTCCAATGTGAATTTTACCTTGGTGGTACATCAATTAAGAAAAGCTATTGCAGCAATAGGCTTTACACCAATATATCCAAAGCCTTTTAGTTCCACTATTTCTGTGTTCTGGAAATAAACATGGAATGAAAAGACACCATGTTTTCAACAGATGGTTGTTGAATCAATTTGAACAGTTTGGTCACCTATTCAGCCAATAGCCTAACATATCACAATCTGTCTAACTCTTTAAACTGAATGTTACATGCAAAACTTCAAGGGCATCTGTTTAGTGAACTAAAACATTGGCACATGCTGCTTTTTTCAAGGGCATAGAGAAGAAGCTTATGAGCCCCTCCCTTCAGGGACTGCATTGTATTGTGAAAGCAGCTTTAACTATAGATTTTTAAAGAAGGATTAGTCGCCAAAGTTAAGCAAATAAGAAATGACACAATCATGCTTTCAGCAAAAACCAAAAGTACACAATGACAAAAAAAAGCAAAAAAAAAAAAAGCTGCTCAGCAAAAATTCTGCACTAGCAAACATCAATATAGAGAGTGAAATTTGACTCTGATCTATGAAAGCTCAGACAATGTTTGTCAAATACTTCTAAAATATCCTTTGGTGAATGATTGAAGTGGGAAATCTCATCAAGTCAAAAGAACACAAAGGTGCTTCTTTTCAAGCCTCTGTTCCACTTTTTTCTCCATTGTTATTCAAAGCAAGCATCTCCAAGGTTGCCAGCCATTTGTCTTATTAATTCTAAATTGTGTGGACCAACTTCTATTGTACAAAAAAATGTGGCATACAGTAATTTACCTCATCAGAACACTTGCATTTATCCATTTACCTGTTTCAAAAGACTAAATTGCATTCTATCTCAATCACTTATGGATTGCAGATGTCTACACGTTTGATTTTATTTTTGCTGATACTTGTTGCCTCTGGAAACCAGATCTTTCCAGGTTACTGTACCTCCAAGGAGTGGTTCCCTACTGGTAGTCACTACCGTCACCCTGTGCAACACCAATGGCGTGATGGTCTAATAGCACAAATGGGAGTTAATAAATAAAACTGGTTCCACATGGGAAGGGTAGTGCATCATTGTTCTATCTTCCTCTGAAATCGTAAATACATGTTTCCATTAGTAGTCCATGCCTGGCTCCACAACTCATGATACCTGCCTAAGTATTAGAATTAGTTATGGTTCTGATAACAAATGTTATGTCTCACATTTCTGTTGTCAGGCAGTCTGATGAATAACATGTTTGAAATAGTTTATGTCTTCCTATGTTTGTACCAATCAGAATGTTGTGACGAAAATACGTGATGTAAACTGATTTTGCATATGTCTACAAATCCTAGTATTTCTGTATTTAGGAGAGTTTGCTCCCTGAACTCATCTGTAACCTGTCTTTATGATTGTTGCCATTGGAATTGTGAAAAATAGAAAACACTTTATCTTCAGTAAACTTTGTCAATTGATTGAAATCCTGACTTTTGACTAGTTATTATACATGATATTGGGGACCAAGCTGTCACCCCCTAATATGTCATTGATGAAATGCGCTATTCACTGTCAGCTACTGTATGATTAAATAATTATTTGTGAAAGTATTCGATAACAGGGGGGTTACAGAGATTAAGTGAGTAGTATTCGGTTGGTTTTGTGATCTCAATATGGTGGCCCTCATGAGACAGCCCAGCCCTGTGTCAATTCAAAATAGCTTTTAGTAGGCTACTACTTGACTGGAGCCTTTATCTAAGTAAATTTTTATTAGATATATTTTTCATAAGCACAATTCATTTCTTTAGGGATACAACTTTTAATGGGGAAATTAATTATTTAGATGTATAAGTGTCTTACATTGTCCATTACACAAGGTCCCACAGTGCAAAAGTTTGTGTTTTTGGATTTTTTTACAGTTCATTATTAATTCAACTCATTGTTTGAGATGAAACAACAAACAAATGTAAGCACATCTGCTCAGCAATTGAATGCTAGTGGAAGTCACTTCTGTAGTTCTGTTATATTCTCTCTTGAAAGGCTTTCTGCTTATTTATTTATTTATATTGAGCTCACAGATTGTTCCAAATTGAGTAACTTTTTAATCTAAATGTCAACTGCTGTGTATGCTTCTAAAGCCTTGGAACAAAGCAAAATAATGCAAGTGCATATCTCTTTCCTTTTACAACAGAAATCCCCACTGGAGCTGGCAGTATGACTAAAGACCATAGAATTCACTCTGCCGGGAATCCATTGGTGCAATGTAACCAATCTCCCCAGAGGAGAGTTGTGCCCAAGGAAGCAGTAAAACGTACAGTCCCTTAATAAATATTTGCTGGTGTTCTCCTCTTGTGATGTGCAAGCCTAGACACCTCACCAAGACCCAGTTTCTCTTCTTTAAAAGATCAGTTAGCATATCAAAGGACCAATGCAAGGACCAGCTGAAGTCCCATCATTGCTGTGTGAGTTCAGGGATGCTGTTTACACAATGCATCTGAACTATGAGGCACATACAGCATACAGGAGACACACATACAAACAAAAAGATGCCTACACAGAAGCACACAAACACCCCACTGGATCACACCCACACACACTCTTTGGCCTGCAAGACAACCTTTCAAACAGTGCTGGCAGATGCTCGTCTCCCCCTCACTGAGTCGATCACAGTTCCCCAGGCCTTTCACTGCCCAGCTGCTGTAGGCACACTGAGTTCTGAATTTCGTGAGCAGGGAGAGTTGGACAGAGTAGACTATGCACTGGTGGGGGGCAGAGGAAGACGGCAAAAAGGCCAAACTTTCCCTGACGGTGCGGAGGTCAGTAATGTGGCAAACACACCTTTCCTTCCTGTTGTGCATGTGCATTTGACATGGACTGGAATTAATTCTTAGTAATCAATATTTAAAATAAACTGTATTGAATAAATGATAAGAGAGCAACATGCAATGCGCATGTAAGTAAAATTGGTCAACAACTGAATAATCACCACAGTGTTGCATCTGATGTATTGCACTTTTCATCAGCATAATGATGAATGTTCCTGTTCATTTTGCTAATTTGAAAATGATTTTAGCTTCCAATAAGACTGTCTTTAGTGAACTACATTTAACACATTTTACCGTATTGAAATCCATTTTTTTTTTTTTTTACATAAAATGTGAAAAAAGTATTGAGAATCAATGTAAGCCAATTAAAAAAAGACAAACTAATGATTCTGCTGGTGTTATATTATAGCTAGTCAATCCTGAGGGAAATTGATAGCCAGTATTTTCCACTAATAAGATAATCTTCACAGCACAAACCTGTAGATTTTGTAGCGTGTGGAGAAGCCTTGTTGGAAGCGTTCTTTGAACTCAGTGTATTCTGGACAGCGATGGAAGGGCCCTTTATCAGACAGGAGCCAGTCCAGCTGGCCATTGCTCCGGCCGGAGATGGAAGAGAAAGGTGAGGTTTTCTGGTTCAGAGGCTCAGCCAGAGCCAGGAACCAGCTCAGTGGGCACAGAGGTGCCCAATGCCACAGGAGCATCAAGAGGAACCATCTAACAACCGCAGCTCTCTGCCAACACAACGCCATCCTGCCTCTGGGCACCTGGCGCCAGCATTCTTCTGCCAATCACTTTGACCTGCACAGACAGGAAGAGAAAAAAGGTACTGCTTTGATGATGAGCATATATACATATATATATATATATATATATATATATATATATATACTGTATAACAATTTAATTTTGTGTTTATTTCTGGATAGTAGATCAAAAGTATAATTTTTAAACAATTTAAAGTAAAGTACAGTATAGCATATTATTGCAAAGAACTGATGAAAAAAAAAACACAATTTGTTAAAAAGACAACAAGAGAAATCATACACAGTAAAAAGTGAATACATTGTTACGACAGAGCTATTTCTTCCAGACCTGACTCTTAAAAATGACTTTTATTGGTGTAATCTAATGCAGTCAGATTGATTCAGTCATATAAAGTAATATATTTGACTTGAATAAAACCAGTTAATTTAGATGTTACAAAACAAAGCACATATTTTGGGTTATGTGACAAAACTTTTTTTTATAGCATAGCAAAGTGTCATGACAATAATAAACTGACAAAAATATGAAGATAAAAAATATAGAAAATTGAGAGAAAATCTCTCTTTAAGTATACAGTTTAGGTGTTACAGTTTTCAACATTTGTCTTGTATCTTCTATATACTGTATGGCTGCCTCCTTTTCTGCTCTTGCACAGATGAGCATTTGATTTTTGAGTTATGGTAAACACTCAATTATTTACAGTATCTTTGGTAAAAGCAAAAGCCTGAAAATAAAATTGGATGTGTATGTCAAAAACAAAACAAAAAACAAGGGGCACTGGGGACCTCATATTAATAACTGAGCATAAATTATGTAAAGCGCTGGTAAACATGGGCTTTGGGAGAGGGGATGCCTTCGTGCACCAATGCATACAATATCAACCAATGAATTCTATACAGGGGGAAACATTCCCTGACATTCTTTTATAACCCCCCTCAAATCCAAGATGAAAATGAATCAGGATCCTGCAGTATGTAATAAGTAAATTCCATTTACCCAGTGCACTCCACCACTGCACAATTCATTAAACCAGGTTCAGCTGTTAGGTCAACCAGGGATGATTTTTCCATTTGTTTTTCCTGTATTGTGTCCTAAAAGAAAATCTTATTTCCTCTCTCAGTCTTGTAGTTCTAATATAAGAAGTGTAAATATACCCAGTTCTCCAGCAAAAAACAAAAAAACAAAAAAAAGATCTCTGGTAGGATATGACGGTTCTGAGTACAACTTATTCAGACCGCCAGATGGGGCTTACGCCAAAGAGAGACATTACATTTCTGTTTTATATTCATCAAATAAATGTCATCTTAAATTTCATTCAAGTCTGTGAGTCTTCCTGATATAAATAAATTTGTAATGGTTATTGAGACAGGTGTACATGTTTATTCATTATTGCTTGGAAGGACATTATTATGGAGTCTTTCAGAATGCATATTAGTTGGCTTTTACTAAACCATATAAACGCCAGCAACCATACATCTTTGTATGCCATTCATAATTCAAAATATAACTGTATTTCATTAATCATCTCCATTTTTGCTTTTTGTCCATGCTGCAGTCACATGTCTTTATTTAGCCCTTTACGTCAATGTAAAAAAGTCGTGGTCAAATATTATGTTTAGGGAACAAGATTATTTTCACATGGCCACAAGAAAAGGATGGCGTTACGTCGACATAAAGTCGTGGCCATGAGAAAAGAATGTCGTTCCCTTAACATTATCTAGTGGCCACAACATATTATAATGTTCCCATGAGTTCATATGATGTGGCCACAACAAAACTAATTGAACCGAACCTGTCCCTTCCTGGGCACCACAGTATTATAATTTATAGTTGTAATCTGTTTAGTTACTTCCCCAAGTGATGATAACCAAACAGTCACATATAACAGGCAAATTATAATAGTTGCTCACACCATTAATTTTATATAAGAGCAGCATTTGTACACAAAGAACATTTTCACCATGGTCTGCATCTTCCCCTGGTCTGGTATTAACTAATCCCTGAGAAAGATAAATGCCATGCTATTTGTCAAACTAGGAGTAATAACTTCATTCTAAAATTTGCAATTGTAACCTCAAAGTTTTTAACTATATTGGAGCTGAGGTCACTCTCACTCAAAGGTTGTGTAAGTTAATTTTTTATGTATATAAGCTATATAAGTAAATATCTTTGCACTTTGAATCTGATGGCCCCTCAGCTCCTGTGACCTAAGAGGATAATAAAGTGTCCATTGGTTGCACACTTCAGAATTGCAGCGAATGCGTTAGGTCATCCTGTTGTTATTCAGTTACTGTTTCATGAATACTGACATATTGCCTGAGGTGCAAAAAACATAAGCAAGGTATGCAAAGCATAGGGGTGACATGTAAAGGGGGGCGCCAGCGGCTCACTCAGGGGGCGAACCCCCCAAGTATTTTTTTGCCTTTCAAATAAACCAAAGGTCTGTGCAATGACAGCACAGCCAGCTACGTATATCCATGCACAGTCATATTGCACTCCATTCCCTCTGGAGGCTCTACCTGTAATTATAAAATGCATAAAACATTGAAATGCCAGGCAGACATTTCATGGAAGAAATACTGAATTTAGCCCTGACATTTTCATGCACATCTTGCATAATTTATGTGTCTTTATTTTTACCCTTTTCACTCGGTAGAGAAGACAGGCGCTAGCCAAAAGTATCTAGAATTTAGCATAAGGTAATGGTGACATAGAGAACTTAAGCACGTGTCCACAACACCTGAATACAAGAATACTCTGCAGAGCACAATTATTCTGAAATTAAACAGGAAGGATGCAAGGGTGGGGCCCTAAGTTCACTTCAAGGCTTTAGCAGCTGATGCTCAGAATAGAAAGGCATTTTAACTAATTGATCTAATAATGATTATATTGTGGTTTGTGGAATTGGCTTGAGGACTTGCTGACACAGCAGCTGCATGATTATGAAGGATAAACAAGCTCTGAGAACAGTGAATTGCTCAAGGAGGTTATAGTTGTGTTGCTCATTTTGTCCTAAATGTGGTAATCAAGTGGCATCTGGACAAGGACTGAAGCTGTGAATAGGAAACAATTTATTCCCCTTTGTCATGTGAAGATTCCAGCTGCATGGTATATGTAAAATATTCATTTAACATATTTGCATAGCTTTCCACATGAATCAAAACAACAAAACTCCAGGAAATAACTGTTCTTGAATATGATGGTAATTGCTTTCACTTTGCCACTGAATTTTTCAATGTTCCAAACAATGTTTGTAAAAGAGCCTGTGACTCATGCTGTGCACCTGCTAGTATTTTGGTAACCTGCTATGCTTATTCATCATACTTTATTATTTTCAAAGCATACCACACCTGCAAAATCTGTTTTCAGTGTACTTAATGAAGCATCTGGCAAATTGAGAATATCTCAGCAACCAAGGAGAGGAAGTTGTCATGGCCAAACTTCCAAACATTTGGTATCTCTGAATAAACCCAGGATGTCCTCTTAAAATACCCCAAGATTTACGGGCTAAGGAAAACTTAAATACCAATAGTCCTATACAAAAATGGACTGCTTGCGGGTCTCAAGAGGACAACAACCTTTAAACCTGATGTATCAAATATGATTCAAGAAAATCACATTTTCAAATTCGTTTTTATTAGTATATTTTGTTTGTGTAAAATAACAAGAAGCTCCATTTAAAAAAAAAGTATTATTTGATTTCATGTGTCAAGCTTTATAGGGTTAAGGCAAAATGGTTATGACCTGTGGCTCACTCTTTGCAGGAATCAAACCAGCAACCTACTGGTCTCCATCACTGGGCTTTTAACAGCCACACCACACTTGCATGAAATGACTCTTGCAAAAATAGGGTATGTAGGCCTATCATCCAAAGATGCATAATTTCAACCATGAACACCTTCTGTATGTACATGTGTGACCATGGGAACATAATTTATGGTGAGAACAACTCAATTTCAGTTGAATGCACAGATGAAGAATCGACATCTGAGCCATCAAAGGCAGTTATCCAAAAGATCCTTCAGTCGTTTTTTTTTTTTTTTTTTTCTTAAATGCCCAATAAGGCCTTGTATTACTGAGATTCAACTGCTATTCTACCATTTTCAGCAACCAAACTATTAGCAGTGACAAACTCTTCTTGATTTAAAGGAATAGCTCACCCAAAAATTTTAAATTCTGTCATTATTTACTCATATGACTTTCTCTCTTCTGTGGAACACAAAAGTATATTTTTTAAATAATGTTGCCATCGCTGATTTCCATACAATAGCGTTGAATGTGACTCACTTTGAAGCTTAAAAAAGCACCCAAATGTGCCATAAAAGTAGTCCATGCTTCAATTCAAAGTCTTCTGAAGGCATACTGTACAATGACTTTTTTTATTCACTTTTCTCCTCAATTTGGCCCACCCAATTCCAGTGCTCATTGGGTCCTCGTGCTGGCGCAGTTGCTCACCTCAATCGGGGTGGAAGAGGACAAATCTCAGTTGCCTCCGCTTCTGAGACATTCAGTCCGCACATCTTATCACGTGGCTTAATGGGTGTGCTACCACGGAGACTTGGCGTGTGTGGAGGCTCACACTATTCCCTGCGATCTCCACACACAACTTACCATGCACCCCATCAAGAGAGAACAACTATATTGTGACCGCGAGGAGGGTAACCTACGTGACTGTACCCTCCCTAGCAACCAGGCCAATTTGGTTGCTTAGGAGGCCTGGCTGGAGTTACTCAGCACACCCTGGATTCAAACTCGTGACTCCAGGGGTGGTAGTCTGCATCATTACTCACTGAGCTACCCAGACCCCCTACAATAACTTTTTATGATGAACACACCGAATTTAAGTCATTACTCTCGCTCAAATCAAATCAAATCAAATCAACTAATGTATAAAGAACCCAAATCAAATATTATGACACATCACTTACATTACTTACAGTGGACAGGTTCTTGCACATCTCCTGTCCAAACGTCATGACACCATGACACAAGAACCAGTGAGGTTTGATGTTACTGACCTGTTGCCAGGTTTGATTTGGGCTCGGTATACAGTCCATAAGTTGATCTTTGATTTGACACTTTAAAGAATTTTTATTTTGGGGTGAACTATTCCTTGTAGGTACATTTAGGAGATTTAGCAGCTCTCTTAATAGCAGCATAAATGCAACAACAACAACAAAAATCAACTGAAAATATACCCATGGAACACTTGCTATGACTTTCTCAACTTTTTCACCTCTCATGAGTTTGCATCCCAATACTTATTTGGCCTGAGCAGCATTAAGACCTGTTTAGGTCTTCAGGTTGCTTCTCCAGTATGTTTTCATCCATTATTTAAATTGATGCGAGAAATGCTGTGCAGCCCAGCTGCAGACTTTTACTGGGCCAGAGTGAGTAGAGAAAACAGGTGCACTGGTATTACCATAAAGCCTTTTGTCCTTTTGAACTCAGGTACTCCTACTCAGCATTTTCTAAACTCAGCAAAACCCACCAACCACCTGCCTTACTCCTACCATAATATGTGGCTACAGCTCCCAAAACAGAAATCTAAATGTAAGCAAAATCTTCCTGTAAATGTTCTACCACTGCCTCTGCAAAGAATTTTGTTTGGGAGCCTCATTATATCAGAGGAAAATAGTAATAAGATTACTTCTAACCAGTGTTGGGTGTAACGTGTTACAGTAATATGATAAAAATTTGCAGTAATGCAGTCATGTAACGCGTTACTTTTAAAAAATAAGTAATCTAATTACAGTTACAGACATGAATTAAATTACGGATTACACATTTATTCCTAAGAAAATAATATCAAGTAGAATGCATTTTAAAATGTATTACGTTCCTATGTTGGTACTTTTATATGTGTTGTTGTGTCAGCTAATGAGCATGCGCTCTTACAAACCACCATGGCATAGAGGACACCTATCGAGGCGATGGCAGATGAGTGAGCGGCGTTACTACGGATGCAACAGAGAACAAAAGTAAAGCGTTTCAAGTTTTCATGCACTCACAATCAATCTCAGCAAGCTCCGTGTCAGCATGCTCCCAGCCCTGGCTGAGGCAAGCAAGGCAACAAATCCTCCTCAAATCTCCACGCTCTGCCCTATCTTTGCGCTCCTTGTGTGTCACTCTGCAGCTGCCATGGGAGGAGAGGTGATCGGCTTCCGGTGTATATGGAAAACAGCGCTCATTCCCGTCAGACAGAGGTAGCCTACATATCGCTCACAAGGTGGAAACATTTGCAGAACAGCATCTTGAAAAAGACGTTGCTAAGAAAACGGCTCTTTTATTTTCTTTATGTACTGTACACAATAAAACACAAACACAATGGTATAGCATTACAGATGCTCAAGTGATAAAGGATACTCAATTCGTCTGAGCACAAGCAGGGAGATAATCCACTCGCTGTAAAGTTGTGTAACACACATGCTGCACATGTACACACACAAACAGACATACATGCACACAGACATGCATGATGCAACACACAAGCAAACCTGTATATGCACACCAAAAAGAAACAACAAGCATTCAAACACACAATGGTTTTACTATCAAAGCTGTCTGCAAATGGGTTTTCAGAAACGTTTTCAGTTCATTAGTATTCTTTTTCTGTCTTTCACACCAAACACAAACACAGGTAAACAAGCTTACTGTACACATACATGCCACACACAGCTAAGAAGGTTGTAGATAACGGACACACACACATACACACACACACGCACACACACACACACACACGCACACACCTGAAGATACTACTTCAGCATATTTAAGGTAAGAAAGTTAAGTTGCATTTTTAGAAATACATTGGATCTCTTTTAAGTTGCTGTCTTTGTTGTATTGCTGTAATTTGGTTAATATTTCAGTAAAGTAATAAAAGCTATAAGTGTCACGTTTTTTTTCCGCAGGTTTGATTGGTTTTAGAAAGTAACTTCAAAGTAAAGTAATTACTAATCTAATTACTTTCCAGATGAAGTAATTAGTAATCTAATTATTATTTATTTATTTTACAAAAGTAATTAGTAATCAGTAGTGGATTACTTTTTTTAAAGTAATTTACCCAACACTGCTTTTAACATCTGTCAGATTTTACTCAACCCATTGAGCTTTTATTACAGTTTGTTTGGAGCTTTGCTATAACCATCATGACAGCGACTTCCGCCACATTCAAACAGAGACTGTCTGACCCAAACTTAATATCCTACTCATTCATGAGAAGCAACCCAAAAATGAATTTTTCCCATGAAGACAACGAGACTTTGCAAGAGAATGTTTCTATCTTGCAATTCTTCCATCACACAGTTATTGCATCTGTCTTGTTTACTGCATTAGCCCTGTCAGAATGCCCAAAAGCAGCTAAGAGAAACATGAGAGAAACTTTTAATAAGGTCAGGAATCAGGCTCCACAAACCTCCATTTGTGAATGTTTATGTTTGAGAAATTCTGTCCTGTGAAATAATTTAACTGCATTTAATTCCACAAAAAAAGATGGCATGGGTGATTCAAGATAAATGAAAATGAGTTTAATTAAAATATGTAAGCAAAGCAAGATAATCAGCAAAACGATTACAGTGGGCTTGAAAGAGCATAAATATGAAAGCAATATCAACAATATCTTGTTGCTGAGGTGTTTGTATGTGTGTGTGTGATGGTTTGGTTTGGTTCAGTTAACTCTTATGCACTATGTGCATGTGTGTATATTTACATGAATGTGTGTTGCTCATATATAAACCAGATGTTCCCCAAGGCACGGAGCAAAAATATTCACATAAGGAGTCAAAGCAAACACATTCACACTAATTCATTTATGCAGGAAATAAGCAAAATAACATATGGATAGTTAATATTCATCAATGCCTTCTTCCACATAATGAGAAATGGCATGCTTATCATGACCAAGTCTGTCAAGCTCCAAAAGGACAAAAAAGTACCATAAAGCTAGCCCATACGACTTGTGCCCTAAACACTAAGTTTTATGAAACTATACGATAGCTTTGTGTGAGAAACGGACTGAAAGTTGTCATTCATTGTTAATCTTGATCTCAATTAGGCTGTTAACTTAAGAACTGGATCATTAATTCAGAGAACTCGAGAACTGAATCAGTCTGATTTAAAAACAAATTTGGGTAATATGCTTCAGGAATCAGACTGATAGTTCTTGAGTTCAACTCACTGACTCAATCTGATTGGATCTGACGGTTCTTAGGTTAACAGCTTGAGTTAACAAGGAAGATTATCAGTGAATAATATCTTTCAATTGCTGTCTGTTCCTCACACAAAGCCATTGTATGGCTTTGGAAAACTTGAAATATTACAAATGTTGTATGCACTACTACTATAACAATTTTATTGTGATTTTTTTCTTTTTGGAGCTTGACAAATGTTGTCATTATGAACTGTGATTATATGGAAAATAGCTTCTTGAAGATTCTTAAATTCTCAATTCACATAAATTTCAGCATACACGTTTCCTTTAAGAAACAAATCGGTTTTGAACTTAGACTCAAGTTCCACATTTTAACTATATCATACTGTGCAAGCAAAAAGATTTCCACACCTGAGGATCAACAGTCTCTTAATGCCTGACTGTCCAGCTGTTGTAGCTCTATAAACACATTTCGGCCTTCCACTGTGTAATCGCTTATACATCAGACTTTAAAAAACACTGTTCACACACACACATAAACACACTTAAGATAATTGCCCAAGCTGCTTATTAGATTAACACCGCTCCATAAAAACGCATCTGCATATTGCTCTGATTCTATTAGCTCCGTGCCTCATCCTTAAATACGTCCTGACACACTTAGTTTGTTGCTAGAGCCTGTGCAAACTCATTTGGTAATTGGGGGGAAACCGTGGTCCTTGTGCAAACAGACCTCCCTCACACCTATAAAACATTCTCACTGCTAATGAAAGGATGAGCTTTAGAAACACACAGAGGACAAGTCATCCTTCTATACACAAGGGACACATTCCAGAATCGTTGCTATGGTCACCTCTTATTGGCAACCAATAACCACAAGTGCACAAATCATGATAATATACACCACATGTCCTCGAGCATTTGAGGAGTGACTGGATTAAAAATGTGCGATCTAAAAATTTCATCTTTGCTGTAATAATATTGGTGCCCATAATGGGCATTTTCTGTCAAATAGGTACAATAAACACCTAATTTGAATGTCTTTCATCATATTCATACATGAAACTATGGCAACCATGTTAATTAATGGGAAAACACTTTGAGAACATGTCTCTCTCTCTCTCTCTCTCTCTCTCTCTCTCTCTCTCACACACACACACACACACACACACACGCACACACACATGTTGGTGCGTCTATCCTTATGAGGACTCTCTATAGACATAATGATTTTTATACTGTACAAACTATATATTCAATCCCCTAACCCTAACCTTACCCCTAACCCTCACAAAAAACATTCTGCATTTTTGCATTTTCAAAACAAAAAACATCGTTTAGTATGTTTAAGAGGTTTGAATTATGGGGACACTAGAAATGTCCTCATAAACCACATTTATAGCATAATACCCTTGTAATTACCAGTTTGTAACCTAAAAACAATTGTTCTCGGGAATCACACACACACACACACCATTATTTTCAATAATTCAACAAGCCAGAGTCAATTATTCCACTTACATCACAGTTACCACACCTTACCGACATCGTTCAGGGTTTTTTATCAAGACATTTTCTGGTTTTCGTCCCTAAAAACTTCTTGTGAGTGGAGCTACTTTCTTCCACCACAGATTCAGCATTTAGTTTTGAGACAGCCCGAGCCTTCATCGCTAGTTCGAAAACGTCACTTTAGAACTAGCAATGGAGGATGCGCTGCTTTTCAGCATTAAGGTGTAACAAGGTGGTGTGTGTGCATGTACCTGTGTGTGCATGTGTGTAAGCGAGAGGAAGAGAGATCGCGTGATGAATTACCTGTGCGAGAGTTTGTGTGAGAGCTAAAGAGAGGGGGAAGGGTAGCGCAAGGGTGCTTCCACTATGGGATGCTGATTTAGGGTGAAATACATCAAAACACTTTCAAATTAAAAGTTATATTGGATCATATAGAATCTGTTGTATTTATCAAGTTACAGGGGTGCGGCTCTGTTTGTTGGTCGTGATTCAAGTTTCTATGTGTGTGTACTCTATGCGAGTGTGTGTGAGACGTGAGCGAAAGAGGAGAGCAAGGATGCTTTTCAACTGAAATTGAAATAAATTGAGGATATTATTTACATTGTTTGTCATTCTTATCCTATTTACTCAACAAATGTGTTTGTTTTAACTGGTTATTTTGCTTTGGTAGCCTTTCCAGCTCTTTGAAATAACTGAAATAATTTGGGAACTGATATGGAACAAGATCTGGAACTACTTCATATCCGTGCATTTACTGGAAAATAACTGCACACCTTAGAACGTCTGTCAACCAATCAGAATCAAGCATTCAACAGACCAGCGGTATAAATCCTTATAAGGATTTAACTGTTTACTGAACATTTTCAATGAATAACAGATGTTCTTTAAAGGAATATTCTGGGTTCAATACAAGTTTAACTCAACTAACGGCATTTGTGGCATAATGTTGATTACAACATAAAATAATTTGTACTCAGCCCTCCTTTCTTATATATAAAAAAAAAAAAAAAAAAGAAAAAGAAAAAGAAAAAAGACATCTAGGTTACAGTGGAAGTGAATGGGGACAATTAATGGAGGGTTTACAGGCAGAAATGTGAATCTTATAATTTTATAAAAGCACTTGAATTAATTGTTCTGTTAAAACTTGTGTATTATTTGAGCTGTAAAGATTTAAATCATTATTTTAACCGTTGTTTTATAGGGTTTAAGGGTTTATGGTGTTATGTTGTCATGCCAACAAAGTTGTAAAATTAGATGTAACTTTACACGTTAGTAAGTTATTTAATCACTAAAATCATGTTAACATGCATATTGCTTACATAATGTGACTATGCTTTTGAAACATTTAAAAACATATCTTAAATTTTTGTTTAAACATTTACAGACTGGCCCCATTCACTTTCATTTTAAGTGCCTCACTGTGACCTAGATTTTAGTCCCTAAAAAGGAGGGACAATTTGAAATAAATTTTTGTGGTAATCATCATTATGGCACAAATGCTGTCGATTGATCTTAACTTGTATTGAACCCTGAATATTCATTTAATGCTCCTACTACAGAAATTGGAAACAGAGCTCAATATTCTTTCCAGAATGTGTTCTCATATTCTAAACTTCAGTAGTTATTTCCACTTACTCTAATCATACATCCATAGTGTTGCCTTCTTTGATGGAGCAGTACTAAATTAGGTTCAGTCAACCAGAAAATTGCAGCTGTTTTTTAATTGAAACAAATGTAATTAGTAACTTAACACTCTCAAAATGATTCCTCTGTTTTTCAATTCAGTTTTTTCATTGGAACACTGATTTATCACACAGAGATAACATGGCCTTTTATCCTTGTGTCAGAAAGCTTTACACATTTAAATAACCCTTTCAAAAGCAGCATCAGAGTCTTGTCTTTGGGTAGAGACTGTAACAGTTTTCATGTTCTCTCAATCCAAGCAGTATCATTCAAGGGTGTACCTGAGTAGTAAAGTTGAATACCTGAATCTAGGTTTTATTATTATTATTATTATTATTATTATTATTATTATCTACAATACCTGAAACTAACTTTTTTTATTATGTACAATGCTGGTTTTTAAGTGGTTTCCATAGCTTTTGAAATCATCATATAGGAAGAAAATATAGAGAGGGGAAAGAATGTGAGAAAGAATGATTGGATTGATGTGAAGTGGTAATACAAACACACCTTCCAATCTTTAGTTATTCGATTGACACACCCACAACACTTTGCACTATGCTTAAGTGTGTGAATGTGTTTTATGAACAGCATATCCTTTTTGCTCATTGTCATTGTTCACATTAAGTCCTATTAGCACTTATATGTATATGTGAAGTGTCTAATAAGTCACTGAAAGAAAGTACATGGTTTGTGGGTAATGAACTCTGGCAGACACAGGGTGATTGTGAAGCTCCATATTCACATATGGTAATGAGTGAAAACAGATGTAGTGTGCAGAGACTGATATGGGGCACTGGGGTCCTCAAATAGTCAATAAATCCACCACAGAGCAGAAAGAGGTCCATTACCCTCCAGCAGCAGATAAAACTTCTCCTAAAAATTGTTCTAGAAAGAATTTGACCCATGACCCTGTTTATTGGGCTGTCATAGATTGAATCAGAAGCACCAAGGGCTAAAAACCCAAAGTGATTACACAGAACGATTGGTAACTTGAATGTACAGACGTATCATTCAGAACCCTAGCATTTACAATTAACATGCCTATTATAACCATGGGCAGCGCTAGGGGTGGGCTATCAGGGCTTAAGCCCTGAATGTTTTCAGTAAAGCCCTGATAGTTTATTTCATCTTGTATGGATTTCATATTAAAAGGTACTGTAAGCGATTTTAGCATTCTGAAGTTTTCACATGACTGAACTTTTGAATTAGCCATGCCCCCTCATTCTAAAATCCCACCCTCCAAAGATCATTTGAAAAGAGCAAAAGAGCACCATTGTTTGTTCCTGTGGCTGTCAAATTCAACAGTGGCACAGTAGCGACCTCAACTGACAAACATCATGAATCATAGCCTCAGTGATCAGCTTCAAATACAGTACAACACTATGAGAACGAGCAAAATGGTTATTAACGCGTTAAATTTGACAGCTCTAATATATATATAATTTAATGATACTGATACAATATCGATTATACCAAGTACAGTCTCAGTTCAATACCCACATGTCTTGTTGCTGGCTGGGTTCAAGCACTCCCGCATATGTGCGCGAATGCAAGAAGAGCGCGATTGCAGCTGTGTGTGAACTGTCAAAACGCCTGTCTTAATAAGATATTGGTTACTGTTGGGTTTAGTTGGTCCTTCCAGATGCAGTAAGTACCAAATATTTATACATAGAACCTTGAAAACAAAGAGTAATATACATATGTTCTCAAGGAATTTGCTAACTTTAAGTCACGAGCCAGGACATTTGCAAAAGCCCTTTTATCAAGAAACAGTGCCATGAACCTTACAAACTCTTGCAAATCTAGCAAAAAAAAAAAACAAAACAAAACATTTCTTCTCAATCACCTTTTGTAGCCTATTTACAGCCTGTTATGTTCCAAACTAACTCCAATCAATAATGGGTTATTAAACTGTACACAATGTGCGTCGAACTACGGAAAGCCGAAAGGGACAAACAAAGGGTTTGCTTTTTTAATCATATTTTAATGTACATAGTGTTAAAAGCACACAACTTCTTATCTTTGAGCTTATCTAAGGTAGAGACAGTTATTGGGACACTGTAGTTTTAGTTTTAGTAATATTTAAAGATTTACTATTTAAACTACAATCCACATATGTAACATTTAAACTTTTATCACAAAGTGTATTATATTCTGATATTTTATCAAAGGATGTATTTGCATTTGTATCTACAGATGTCTGGGCTAAGCCCTGATTATAACATTGCTCACTTATTTTCCAAATATCTACCACATCACAGTGTAGTTCTTAGCATAATGTTTTAAAACTCAGAATAGTAGCATTTTATTGAACTTTTTTGCAATTAAAAAAGAAAATCCATTAGAAATTTGGTAACCAAGGATATATCGGAAAATAACATTACATTTATTCAGCATGACTACGATGTAAAAACAGTAACCGCTCTGCTTACAATTAGCCCTTAGTTTGAGTTTTTTTTGGTTGTTTGATTAACAACTTACTATCAACCAACAGCCTGAATGTCAATACAGTACAATACAACCTACTGAACATTCTATATATACCACTATATATACTTTTTTTTTTATTGAATAATGTGTATCTATATTGTGTGTATTGTATACTGTACAATGTATGTTATTATTTGTATATTGTGTTGTGTGTAATTATGTGTATATTAGACTTTAAATTGTGCTGTGTTAATTTGATGTTATTGTAAATTGGTATATGTCTCATCACTGTCACGACTGCTATGTTGATCGGAACTGCACCCAAGAATTTCTCACACCATTGCACTTGTGTATATGGCTGTGTGACAATAAAAGTGATTTGATTTGATTTGAAATATACCTTAAACTTTTTGTCTAACAATAAGTGGAAAATGTTAGAAGTTAGTGAGTTTGAAAAATGTCTTTCCTAACTCTAAGAAGTGGAAAATATGAATGCATTAACTCCACATGCATTGCAATCCAATCAAATGTCCCTCAAACTGTGGCAATGATTTTCCCCTCCTACATGGAGGCATGAGAAAATTTGCATTACCACTTAAAGTACAGTTACATACCATAAGGTACAGAAATACATCTTAGAAACATGATTAAATTAAATAAAAATTCCCTATGCTGTACCAAATGTGGCATTGATGTATTTGCTCAGGCCAGATGTGCAGAGTTTGCATTTAGACCTAGAATAAATAAATAAATTTAAAAAATCAAACTTTCCTGATGAAATGAACACTAGAGGCACTACAATGACTATGACTTTTATTCCCTTTCACACAAATGAGTAAAATGGCAGATTATCAATCCATAAACACTCTGTTCCTCACACAATACTATCGTATACTAGTAAAAGTCATATGACTTTTACTGGTGCGCATGGCTTCAAAGGCGATACATTTAAAATTTGCACTGTGTGACCAGCAACATTTACAAGCTTGTTCGAGTGCGATCAAGTGATGAGTAGCTCTACTGATAAAGTGTTGCACTTGCGATGCAAAGGACCGAGGTACAAATCCTGAAGAGCAGGCGAGTTGATGTGCGAGTTCACGCGTCACGTGGAGGAGTCAGGAAGTGCATAATTTTTAGTAAATTATCAGCAAATTTTCATTTTTGGGTGAACTATTCCTTTAAATGCTTCATCTGTTTGGGAGAACATTTAACTCCCTTTTAGCGCCACACAGTGGACATTTCACCTCAGAATGCCACGATACATGTAAGGAATCACGTAAAATCATTTTGCATCAGTATTGCCAAAGACACATAATTTTCATGCATTCGGGCTGCATCATTCATTTACACTTACAAATGTGGGAAACAACAACATAAGTTATTCATACGGAGGAGACAGTAACATAAGAACTGCCAAAATTCAAAGTTCCAAAATTGCTCAGAAAAGTACAAGCTAGAACAAAGCTATAAGTGAGACCCAGTGATGCAATAATACAGAGGATCAGTCATATGGAGAAAGGAAATAGACCTCTGCTTTCTAAACCTTCCATATGTACCTATAATCTTGAATTACTAAGAGAACATTTGGGCAAGTAAATCAAGTTAGCAATTAAGTTTAGGGCATACAGTAATGAAACATTATTGAAGGATTTATGGAAATAGCATCTTTCTCCCACAATAAAATTCCCAAGTATGCTTTCAACTACTCAATAATAACCAAAAACTGTATGTAGTTCAGAAAAAAAACTAATTAGTATCACTTGCCACTGCTACGTAGTCTCTAGATTTATGAGTTTTGAAGTTTGTGTCACCCTTTCCATTTTGACTCAGCCGTGTTACAGTCCTTTAGGTCATTTGTGTCACATAAGAGTTTACATTTTGAGCTTTAATAAGAACTGATGTTATTATCCTTGCCTTGAGACTGAGAGCTTATTCAGTTTGCCCGCAGTGGTCAAAGCAGCTGTGCTGTACTACATCTGTCACCTTGGTTATAAGGAAGTATAACACTAGGAGTAAGGAGTCGTTAGCTTTGCGTAGCTTCACATGGCCAGACTTTTGACAATCTGCATAAAGTCTGGTCTGGATTATTCATTTTATTATGCAATGGACATATTCTAACAGGGAAAAGACCAACAGACCAAAAGAGAATGTCTGACTGACATGTAAAGCAACCGATCACTGCTTCTTTTGTTTTTAGGTGCTGTTTAGGGGGGATTATCTGTTTTTTTTTTTTTTTTTAATAATAAGTACTTATTATTTCACAGACAAAAAACATACTGTAAGCACAGTGCATCTCAAGGACATTTATCTCAATACCAAGTACCTCAAACAATATTATGTCAAAGATTTGATGCTACTAACCGGTCAAACCTTAAATCCAGTCATTGCATCAACCCAGTACTTTTTAAACACAACTTCACTTTTTGTCTAGGCACTTGTCAGCAGGGTTGGAGAGTATTTGCCAAGCTACAGCTCACAGTAAATCACAGAATGTAATAGTGAAATCATTATTGGCACAGCTGCAGCAAGCTAAAGTACATCTATTGAGCAAACCATCATTGGCAATGAGTGTGAATTTAAAATTTGTCAGAATTGTGCACCATCCATATTACGTTAAATAAGTCAGCCTGAACTATTTTCTTTGGCAGTTCTGTGGTATATTTCCATTGAAAGCAGCCTAAAGTCACTGTCATCATAGCACCTATCACCACAGATCTCATTTCTTACAAAGGCACATATGGGGCATACCGCAAGCACACTGTGCAAGTTATATGTGTGAAAGTCTGCAAAGATAATTGACAGGGCTAGATGGATCAGAATGATAAAACGGGTCAGTTTTGATCACTCTAAGCACAACATGAACTCGTTAAGGCAGTCTATCTGTTCAACACTCATGCTTTCCAGTACAAGTCATGTGCACCTGGAGGGGAAAAACTGGCAGCAGAAAGCTAATTCCTTTGGAGGATGTTGCTACTGATCTTATGAGTGCCAGATGATACTGTACTTCAGTCTTCCTCGCTAGCTTTAACGGCGACAGCATAAGGCAGAGCTCGTTTTATCAACAGCACTATGCATTTTAGATATCATCAGTTAACGTGTAGAGTGCAGTGGGCTGTTATGGCATGGGTGAATAAATTTGCAAGGCTGGAAGATTTGCGGATGAGATTTTCTTCACTCATTTGTTTTCTCTGGTAGACCGCGTGAGTGCATTTGGCTAGCTATCCTGAAGCAAAAAAGAACAATAGTGTCAGCACTGAACAAATAGTTACTCTGACCAGTGGAATAAAGTGGTTATTTGGCTTATCACTCCATAGTGAGTGGAGGGTGCATCACTTTCGGCTTTCAGAGAGTTTATGGATAAATGCTTTTTCTATTGAATGGGGATCGTTCCATCAGGGTCAAAGAACATTAATGGCCAAAGTAACAGTGAAGCTTGCCTCATGGAACAGCACTTTAGCTGCAAACACGCATTCCGATACTTGACAGATATTGGTGACTGTACATCAGAGGAAAAAGAAAACGCATCATTGTACAGTAAATCGACAGGAATCCATTAATGTGGACATGTAGGTTACAGCATGTTAAGTTAATCAGTAACAAAGTGACACAAGGTGGTCAGGTTCTCAGTTTCTGTCTCTCTGTCTCAACACAAAATTCAGTAGTTCGCAAGTTAATGTAATCCTGACATAGTGTAAACGTGTTAGGCTCCCTGTCTCTGGAGGGAGACTCTGAATACAAATAAAGTTATTAATGAATAGATGGGAGAAGTTGGGGTGGTGGAGGTATGCTGGAGGAATTGTCGCAGCATGGATGCAAGCAGCTGTTTATAAACGCTTACTCTGGTGATGTGATTGGTCGGATTAAATTAACATGCTCCTCCTGAACTTTTTGAAAATCCGTTTCAGCAGTTTGCAAATTAATGTAATCCTGTCATGAGGATAGTGTAAACGTGTTTGGCTTGCTGTCCCTAGAGGAGCACTAGAGGCTCGGGACTTGACCAGAGCTTGAATACACCCCAAAAGAAGCCAAGACTGGGCAGAGAGTCGCTTGTGTTGGAGCCTCGTGAAACACGGAAAGCAATGTGTTTGGGTAGAAATACTGAGAATATTGAGCTCAGCAGACCCCTCCCCCCCAAAAGGAATGAGACCTGAAATGATGTGCAGGGTGAGGTGTGGGGGGAAATTTAGGCTTTCATTGGGGGGGGGGGGGTCTGCTGAGCCTTTGTGTGAGAGGGGCAGAAGTGCCACAGATGATAGCAACAGATGACAGTTGCCGCTAGGGTTAGGGTTAGGGTCATTCAATGGGAGGGGCCCTTGCAGCATCCGAAAAGGAAGGCCCTCCATGTGTACAAATGAGGCTGTTTGGAGCGAGGCCCTCCCGGGACCCTTAAAATGTTTATTTTATTTATTTATTTATTCATTTATTTATTTTTGTCGTCTGCGAAGAGCAGGTCACGTGAGGATTTAACTTGGGAGAGCAGGACGGAATTCAGCAGGTTGAAAATGTAAACTGAATGTCCCCTTTTGTTGATCTGATTCACGTAAATGATTTACTCTACTGTGATTCCTGCATCCTACTGATGTAAGGTTTGCGTGGCAATTCTAATGGGTAAGCCCAGCCTGCATTTGAGAGGGGGTCCTCCCCGCGTTCAAAACAGAAGAGCCCTCACTGCAATTCGAACGGGAGAGCCAATGGCCTGGACATGATGATTCTCGCTGCATTCGAACGGGACAGCCCTTTCTGCGATTTGAACAGGAGATCCCATTCTGCGTTTGAACGGAAGAGCCCTCACTTTGATTCGAATGGGAGAGCCCGCGGCCTGGACATGAGGACTCTCGCTGCCTTCGAACCGGAGAGCCCACGGCCTGCATGTGGTGAATCTCATTGCATTCGAACGGGACAGCCTGTGCTGCATTCAAATGAAGTGATTAAAGTTGCTTTAAAACAAGAGCCCTCCCCCTCTTTGTGATATAAACGAACTGAATACTCGAGCGTAGGACAGCACTGCGTTCAATGGGAGAGCATACGATTCATGTGAGAATGGTTTATGCTGTATTTTACTGAGCTCGCTCAGTGCTGTGAGCAGCTGAATCCCCAGGCGTGGGCCCGTACAGCATTCGACGGTAGAATACTTGATTCTTGTGAAAGTGATATATGCTGCATTCTAAAAGAACACCCTATGCAAAACGAACGGGCTGAATCCTTGAGCACAGGACCACATGGCATTTAACAGGAAGAGCCCGTGTTTTCATGTGAAAAGTTTACGCTGCATATAAACGAGAATTCCCTCTGCGATATGAATGGGCTGAGTCATGAAGCATGGCATTTGACAGGAGGGTGTATAGTAGGCTATATTCAAATGAAACTGATTGATGCAGAGATGCAGGCTTATGGTGAACTGTTTAGGGAAGACCTAAAACAGCCTGATTGTTGTCAATCACTAGGTGGGTAATGGTTCGTTTGGTATGAGTGGCATAATATGGGATGATTAAGCAGAAAAAACACATCATGGTTACGGAGCCTTGGATGCTTAGATACATGGCCTGAAAGACATGCCATGGTTGCGGCATGTTAACGGTCATTTGCGCTGCTTCAGAAATGTATTGAGCCAATAGTAGGGGTGCTGCAGTTGCGGTGTCGCCAAGCTGGAGTGCACTGCCCGAGGAGAGCAGTGAGGTACCGGGGTGGTACATAGGAGTTTGAGGAGAAAGGGACTTACAGTTGCAAAGTCTGGGCTTGTTATGGCTGCGGTGAGGCGTAGACAAAATGGGCTTTGGCGGAAGCATGGTAAAATACTGAGGCTGCAGTGGGTTGGTATTAGAACCATTAGTGAATGTGGCCGAACGAACCTGAAGCAGTTAGACATAGATCGCATTGGTCTGCAGCTAACGTTGCAGTTATCCAGGGCTCAAGTTTAGGCAGGCATCTGTGTTCTGCTGAGATAATGGCCTAGCCCAGCACTCTGATAGTGGGTGTACATTGTTGGAAACATTGGAAGCAGGGCTACCACTACTTGCTGCTTCCTAGAGGGACAGGTTTATGGAAAATATAACATTTACAGATAATGTAAACGGTAATATGTCAAACATACATTTGCAGCAACACCTAGCATTAAATGGCGCTGGCGATTGGGGTAACAGACAAATAGTTGAGCCAGGATCATAAAAGGGGATCCCCTGTAAAAGCACTCCTAGGAAGATACAGTACTGTGCAAAAGTTTTAGGCACTTGTGAAAAATGTTGCATAGTGAAGATGTCTTCAAAAATAATGCCATAAATAGTTTTCATTAATCAATTAACATCATACAAAGTCCAGTAAACATAAAAAAGCTAAATCAATATTTGGTGAGGCCACCTTTGCCTTTAAAAAAGCCTCAATTCTCCTAGGTACACCTGGACACAGTTTTTCTTGGTTGTTGGCAGATAGGATGTTCCAAGTTTCTTGGAAAATTCACCACAGTTCTTCTATCTATTTAGGCTGTCTCAACTGCTTCTGTCTCTTTATGTAATCTCAGACTGACACAATGTTCAGTGGGGGCAATGCCATCTCTTGCAGAACGCCCTGTTCTTCTATTCTAATCTTTTCTATTTGCAAAAGTAATGTGTAGAAGTCTAAAATGTATTATCCTTTTGACACACTAAAGCTGAAGTTATAAATAACCATCTTAAGACAAATGTTTTTTGTGAAACACCTTAAGTGCCTAAAACATTTGCACAGTACTGTATTTCGAACTTTGAGTTTGTTTTGTTTTTTCAAGATTAGGTGTTGCAAGACACCTGCGAACACACTTGTACAAACGCTTGTTGAGGGAGGCATCATTAAACGTAGCATCTGCAGACACTTTAAACTTAATTGTTTGCTAGATTAAATATCAGGAACATTTGTGAAGCAATGTCAGGATACATGCTTGCATGTGCATACGTACAACATCAATTAAAGTTTTGATTTGCCATTAAATAAGAAGGCACCTGAAACTAAGTATCAAGATGAATACTGTAGTCTGATATTTATTTAACTTAAGCGTATGGTTTGGAGCTTTGTAAATTGTGCTCTAACGTAATGCGAGTAATTCAATTAACTCTGTATTATTGGCACAGGATGACTCGTCTCATTTTGAAGAGGACGTACAAAATCATTTGGAGTTTGTGCCTGAGAACTGGATTTAATAGATACTATATGGGCGCCGTTTTTCAGTAGTGTGGTGAACAAATACGCATTTGCCTTCAAGAACTTGTGTAGTGTATGTTTTGGGCCTAACTCTTTAGGTATAGATTCTGTAATGGTTCTTCATAGCATCTTATAGGTTCAGCAATGAACTGTCCTCTTCTCAAGAACAACTGTATCATGTTCTTCAATTGGCTATACAGTTCTTTAGAGATTAAGAAAAATCTTGATGTAATTTTATATGGCTGGGAATTTATATAGATTTCCTGATGTAATTCCGATTTGATTACTTGCTAAAATGGTACTGTCTCTGCCAGAAGACCAGTTAAGAGCACATTAACACGTGCTATGTGTGATTATTTTTAATTTGAAATAATGTGTGTGTTTTTGACCAAGAACTGAGTGTAAATAAAGAAAGGGTATTAAAAGACACATCATTCAGTGACAAATGGAGTGTGTGCTAGATTGTTGTCAAATCAAATCACTTTTATTGTCACACAGCCATATACACAAGTGCAATGGTGTGTGAAATTCTTGGGTGCAGTTCCGATCAACATAGCAGTTGTGACAGTGATGAGACATATACCAATTTACAATAACATCAAATTAACACAACACAATTTAAAGTCAAATAATAAATACACACAACACAATATACAAATAATAACATACACTGTACAGTATAATACACACAATATAGATACACATTATTCAATAAAAAAAAGTATATATAGAATGTACAGTAGGTTGTATTGTACTGTATTGACATTCAGGCTGTCGGTTGATAGTCAGTTGTTAAGAGAGAATATAATATAATAATAATATAATTTATGACAGTCCGGTGTGAGATATAAGAGTAAGAGTAATAAAGTGTAGTGCTGATGTATTTTGATCGTGGGAGATCAAGAGTTCAAAAGTCTGATTGCTTGGGGGAAGAAGCTATCATGGAGTCGGCTGGTGCGGGTCCTGATGCTGTGATGCTGCGATGGTGATGGGACTGTGTTCTCTGTCTTTTCTTCTGAAGTCCACCACAAGCTCCTTTGTCTTACTGACGCTGAGGGAGAGGTTGTGCTCCTGACACCAGTGTGTCAGAGTGTGCACCTCTTCTCTGTAGGCTGTTTCATCATTGTCAGTGATCAGACCTACCACCATCGTGTCATCAGCAAACTTAATGATGGCATTGGAGCTATGTGTTGCCACACAGTCATATGTGTACAAGGAATACAAGAGTGGGCTGAGAACACAGCCATGTGGGGCTCCAGTGTTGAGGGTCAGCGATGAGGAGATGTTGCTGCCTATTCTAACCACCTGGCGTCTGCTTGACAGGAAGTCCAGGATCCAGCTGCACAGCGAGCTGTTTAAGCCCAGAGCCCGGAGTTTCTCATCTAGCTTGGAGGGCACTATGGTGTTGAATGCTGAGCTGTAGTCTACAAACAGCATTCTCACATAAGTGTTCTTTTTTTCCAGGTGGGAGAGAGCAGTGTGTATTGTAGATGCAATGGCATCATCAGTGGAGCGGTTGTTGTGGTAAGCAAACTGCAATGGGTCTAGAGAGAGAGGCAGCACAGAGCAGATATAATCTCTGATTAGTCTCTCAAAGCATTTGCTGATGATGGGGGTCAGAGCAACAGGACGCCAGTCATTTAAGCAAGTGATTTCTGATTGCTTTGGAACAGGCACAATGGTGGATGTTTTAAAGCATGTGGGGACTGCAGACAAAGAGAGGGAAAGGTTGAAAATGTCCGTAAAAACACCAGCCAGCTGGTTCGTGCACGCTCTGATGACACGGCCCGGAATGCCGTCTGGGCCCGCGGCTTTGAGGATATTCACCCATCAGAAGGATCGGGTTACATCCGTTACAAGACGGAGAGTGAACTAACCTCTGTAGCTTCGGCCGCGAGAGCTCTCTCCACGAGGGTGGTGTTATTTCCCTCAAAACGAGCATAAAAAGTATTTAGCTCATCCGGGAGAGAGGCAGCGGTGTTCATGGCGGAGTTTTTATTCCTTTTAAAGTCCGTGATGATGTTAATTCCCTGCCACATGCTTCTAGAGTTGGTGGTGTTAAACTGTCCTTCAGTCTTGTTCCTGTACTGGCGTTTTGCTGTTCTGTTTTTCAGAGTGCATAACTGGCTTGTTTATGCTCCTCTGCATTCCCGGAATTAAAAGCGGAGGTCCGCACATTAAGTGCCGCGCGAACATCGCTGTTAATCCATGGCTTCTGGTTCGGATAGATCCGTGTTATTCTGGTCGGAACGACGTCCTCTACGCACTTTCTGATGAAACACATTACGCTATCAGTGTAAAGCTCGATGTCGTCATCAGAGGCAGACTGGAACATCTCCCAGTCCGTATGATCAAAACAGTCTTGTAGTGTTGAGTCTGATTGGTCCGACCAGCACTGGATCGTTCTGAGGGTGGGTACTTCCTGTTTCAGTTTCTGCCTGTAAGCGGGCAGAAGCAGAATGGAAGAGTGGTCCGATTTGCCAAATGGTGGGCGGGGGAGGGATTTGTAGCCATCCCAGAAGGGAGAGTAGCAATGGTCCAAAACCCGGTCCCCTCGTGTGTTAAAACTAATGTGTCAGTGGTATTTTGGTGCGACTGATTTGAAACTGGCTTTATTAAAGTCCCCGGTCACAATGAACGCGGCCTCAGGGTGCGTGGTTTCCTGCTTGCTTATAATCCCATACAGTTCCTTGAGTGCCCGGTCTGTGTCGGCTTGTGGCGGGATGTACACAGCAGTGATAATGACCGCTGTGAATTCCCTCGGTAGCCAGAATGGTCGACACAGAAGCATGAGAAATTCCAGATCAGGAGAGCAGAAAGACTTGATAGAATGTACGTTCCTCTGATCACACCAGGATTTGTTGATCATAAAACATACACCACCACCTCTGCTTTTACCTGAGAGGTCTTTCGCTCTGTCCGCTCAGTGCACGGAGAACCCCGCGGGTTCAATGGCTGAGTCTGGAATCTCCGCAGACATCCAAGTTTCTTTAAGGCAGATAATGCAGCAGTCCCTCGTCTCTCGTAAGAAAGAGATCCGCGCTTTCGGCTCGCAGAACTTGTTATCCAGAGACTGAACATTTGCCAGTAGAATACTGGGTAGCGGGGGTCGATTTGCACGGCGTATTACTCTGATGAGAATGCCGGCTCTGTTTCCCCTTTTCCTTTTGTGTTTCCGCAGCCGTGCAGCACAGACAAAGGGGTCCGCTTGCGTGTTTGTAAACAGCGGGTCGGCATTGAGGAATTTGAAGTCCGGTTTATGGTGTGTAATTGCTGAACCAATGTCCAAAAGTGTTTGTCTGTCATAGACAATAAGGCAGACAACATCCAAGACAAAAAAACATAAGAACTGTAAACAAAACAAACAAAACACTACCATGTTTTGTCGGAGCTCACAACGCAGCAGCCATACTCGGCGCCATATTGAGTCCCAGTGTTTGATGTGAACTAATCACTCTCTCTGCCTAGTTGGTCCTGTCTTGTGTATCCATTTGGTAGCCTGTCTCTGCCTGTGTGTCGGGAGATTGATTGCCTTCCAATTTGCTGGGCGTTGTTCTCTGCACCTCACTACGCTTCAATGGAGGATTCCTATGAATCTGCTCCTGACTTCCACAACGTGCACACTCCCCTATGAACCCACTTTTCATGGATTTGCCCACTGAGCGGCCATGGCATGGAAGCATCCTCAAACCCCTCTCCGCAACCGCAGCCGGTGCTGGGATCCTCGGTCTTTGCCAGCACAGTGAAAGTTAATATTTATTAATAAATCCTTTGAACTGTTCCTCTGCTCTTGGGTCTCTTTGTCTTGCTCTCTGACACTGTTCTTTTGTGGCTTATAGACAAATTAAACTGATGTAAACATTCAATTAACAACAAAATTGTCTTTCTGTTCCAGGAAAACATTAACATTTAAAGCATTTCAACAATCTGTCATAATCTTGCGCTCAATTCAAGCTTAAAGTAACGGGTTTAAATCGGCGCCGGATGATTCGGCTTCATATTTTGCTTGCTGGATGATATTTATCATCCAATGCTGGATGATAAATACTGATGATTCAACTTACAATTTTTATTTGATAAAATGCTCTCTACAATGAGAATATGCTACTGTACAACCGACTAGCAAAAGCAGAAAGCAAATCATGGTTCTGTTTGTAAAATCATGGCTATGATGCAAACTAAAGCTTATTGGCTATTCAGAAAAACAACTGTATGCATCAAGCTATTTTATGAGGTCTTAAATAGAGGAAAAGCTAAGCCTTAAAGTTATTTGTGGTCCTTCTACTATTGCATCAGGCCATTAAAATATTGTGTGTGTATTCAGGTTTTCATATGTAAGTGAGCAAGTGTTGAGATATTGTCTGAGTGTTGTGGAGCTGTTCTACACAACCAGAAACTGCACACCCACAGAGTCCCCTGGAATCACCTATACTAAAGCTGATGTTCTAAAGGTTAGACCTATCTGTCAGTCTGGGCCCAGTGGGAACCACAGTGAGATTCATAGGTCAGCTTTCACAAGGACAGTCACCGCTGTCCCTGAACTCCTGACAGGAGCTTCAAACATATATTTCTCTAGAAAATTTCATCTACGCCTGCTCTGCTTCTTCCCAGCATCCGAATATGGCCCAAAGTTGTGGGGGGGCGGGGGGGTTATGCATATTGCTGCCCCCTTCGGCATATCGCAGCCGGCCCCTTCGGGAAAAGTCCTGGTTCTCCCGATGGCCAGTCCATCCCTGCAGTATGCGAAAAATACCTGGATGAAGTAGTGCATCTGCTGAGAAGCCACAGGAGCTGAAGAGCAGTCTGATTCAAAACATTTTGGTCTTAAAAAAAAAAACTGTGAGAACTGTGAGCTGGACAATTTTTATTTATTTATTTATTTTTATTTTTTTAAAGTGTAAGTGCTTTAGATCCCAAGATAGTTGTTCCATTTGGTTTAATTTGGGAACTTCTATAACAACACCTGAGTAAATAGTCTTTGCAGTTGTTGGTAAAGGGAAAGGTCACACAAAAATAATTATCTCATTTAATCACCCTCATGCCATCTTAAACTCAGACTTATTCATATTGATAAGCTGTAATAATTCTACAGAAAAAAACTGAAATATTGTGAGGATGAAGCAAAATATGAAGCCGAATCATCCGGCGCCGATTTAAACCCGTTACTTTAAGCTTGAATTGAGCGCAAGATTATGACAGATTGTTGAAATGCTTTAAAATCATGCAGCAATTAGGTTCTATGGTCAAGCTTGTTAAGAGTTTGTAATCCAATAATTCGGGCAAAAGTAAAGAAGACTTGTCTGTAAAATTTAATGATGGATTGATTTCACCTGTGTGAAAAGTCTGTCCTGGTGGGAGGAGAGAATGTCATGTTATAATCTAGAGATGAATAGAAGTTTGTAGAAGCGCTTGCTTTATCATTCTCGGAGCTGCGCGGCGAGGTGAGCTGGAATGCTGCAAGGAGGCGAGACAAGTTTGCAGAAAGATTCATGGACGAGCTGTGACGCAGAGCGCGACCCGCTGCTTGCGGAGCTAAATTCGGCTTGGTTCCATTCGGACAGAAGCTGTATAATGCCGAAGTGAGCTGTAGCATGGTCAGAGCGGATGCTGCTGCCGCAGCGAGCTCGCGCTAAAATGTCTGCACTAATTTGGAAAGATGTTTGTAGTCAGAGTAGTGGTCGTTTGAATGGAAGTTCGCTTGTTGCATGATTGCGCCCTGTGTTGCAAATTGAATAAATCACACTCTGAAGGGCACTTTGAAAGGAGAACAATCATGATAGTCATGTTGGAAGATAACTTAAAACAGAATTTCTAATAATAAAGACTTAACCATGAGTTCCATTATTATTATTATTATTATTATTATTATTATTATTATTATTTATTATTATTATTTTTTGAGCCCCCCACTTCTTAGCCCTCCAAATATCCAACGAATGATGGTAAAGTCTTCGAAGGGAATAGGGCATGGGAAAGATAACTGAATGGAACAGGCCCTGAGATGCACAAGGAGGTAATACGGCTGACAGGTATCACCTGTGCGGGAGAACCAGATTGAAACGTTGGATTTTGTTGGAATAATGTTTGAATTAAATTGTTAATCTTTTGATTCCCTTGCATTAAATTAAAGCTGTAATAGAGCTCAAGTGGCATGTAGACCGCTCCAGCTGGGAAAATAGGATGAGAGGACCCGTGTACAGCATAGGGGGCTGTACCACCGGTTTACAGCAAAGCATGAATAAACGAGACGGAATATGAATAGTGGCTGCTGCGGCAGCTTGGTGAATAACATAACAATTGCAACAGAAGAGCTTATCAGATGAGGGCAAATGCTTTGCGCAGAGTAGTGTGTCATCCAAAACTGTCGCATGGATCTGTCGTGGGTAAGTGGGCAGAGCCAAATGCTGGACGAATCGTTGCAGCATGAATGTAAGCAGCTGTTTATATATGCTTACTCTGGCAATGTGATTGGTTGGATTAAATGAACATGCCCTCCCGAACTTTGTTATGAAACTCCATGTTAAGCAAAAAAAATGGTATTGCACTGCAAAAAAAGAAAAAAAGCTTTTTTTTTTTTTTTTTTTATGTTTTTAGTATTTTTAAACTTGTTTTCTATTAAAAAATATCGAAACATTCTTAAAACAAAATCAATTTACTTGAAGCAAAATTTTTTAAGATAATGGTCCCTATTTTAAGACCGCAAGTGAAGAGTCAGTGGGTATGGCCATGAAGTTTTGGTATTGCACAACCATGCAGTCTAGGCGCAAGTGGGTTTGGCGAAATTGCACGTGCAAAGCGCTAATGGGCTGGGTCAAGTGCAATTAAAGGTTCTTCTCCAGTTATTATATGGTCCATTCTCTGTCAAGCACCAGCGATATAAACAAAGACAGCGCATTCATATGAAATAGGTAGTATAAATGGACTGTATGCAATTAATTCGAAGAATCTAAATATGTAATTATGCTCTTTTGTGCATTACCTGCGTCTTTGTTGAATGCAAGTCATATTTCAATGAATGTGACATGCTACTTTTATTTGCATGGAAAATGTGGTTGTCATGCTCTGTTAAACTATAGAGAATGTAAGTATTATTAATAATTTGCATCTATTGACACACAAATCATGGCTAATATTAACAGTGATTTTATCAGAACGCACTTCACTTCTACTGGTCGATTTTGATTTAACAAAAAAAAAAAAAAAAACATTTTAATTGAAATTACACTTCAAATTAAATTAAAATATATTCAAAATAATTAAGTGGTCAAAAAAAAAAGCATACCAAATCCAAACATTTGACTCTCTCCAACTTCTTCCACCAGCCCCTTTTCCAGTGACTTAAAAATCACTCTATGTCAACAGGTGGAAAATTACTATTATAAATTAGATCATAAATAAAATTTTAAATATAAACAATGATAAATATTGAAAAATAAAGCATGACATAAAGATAGTTTAACACAAATTTCATAAAATGACTACAATAGTGATTGTCATGTATATAATTTGACATTCCACTATATTTTTGACATGTTTTGACATTAACTTTAATATCACCTGCTGGTGGAATCTCCAAACTGCAAATGTAGGTATGAATTTAGACTTTGTGCTGAAAACAGACCTACTCTTGAAATGTCTTAATGCAATGACCTATTTCTCAGGAAAATAGCAAATTGCACTTTGCGCCACTTCATTAACATACAATACACCCCCAGTTTGGACATATACAGCCACAGTGTGCAGACTCTGCCACACACTCTCACATGTGCTTTGCGCTGGCATGAAAATTGGATAAGTATCCACAGAATACATGTTGAATTAGTGCAAGTTTATTTTCCTTAATCTATTGGCAAATAGTTTATCTTGTTTTAAGCATAAATCCAGCATATTATGGCAAGGTATATGCATAAAATAAGAGAAAACTATGTGCTAGTGGGGTAACAAAAATAAACCTGATTCAATATATATTCTCTGAAAACAAGTCTCATGCAAATTTGCTTTTCAAGAACATTTATCTTGTTTTAGGATGTTTGTAGATATTTTCACTGGAAAACAAGACAAAAATTACTGATTAAGAAAATTATTTTTGCTTTATTTTATTTCATTATTTTATTACTTCATTATTTTAAGTAACAACTGTGGAGAGCCAATCTTATGTGCATGATGGTGCATATGAAAGGCTTAATGTACAATTTGTGTTTTGCTCCTTATGTGCATGCAAGCAAGTGTTAGAGTGATTGTGTGTGCATGATTGTTTGATGTCTGTGGCTTTTTTAAATCCATACATGTGTCTGGGATGTCTTCTAACTCATAATTCACAGGCATGAAAACCTTTTTAACTGCAATACTATGATGTGGGATCAATACCTGTACACTGTTATAATACATCAGTCCAGAAGGAATGCCACCAGTATGCTTAGTTCACAGGATCAACAGACAGTGCTGTCATGCCAACACAGTCCCATTTTTCCTAAAACTTTCAAAAGCTTTAAACAATCCCTAACAACCAGAGGTGGGTAGTAACATGCTACATTTACTCCATTACATTTACTTGAGTAACTTTGTGGGAAAAAAATTACTTTTAGAGTAGGTTTAAAAGTGAGTACTTTTTACTCTCACAATTTTTTTTACTTTTACTTCTTTACAATAGGTGGCATTACTGTCGTTACATTACTGCATTTCATTTTAATTAAAGGTGCAATATGTACAATTTTTTTTTTTTTGCCAATGTGTGAACGGCTTGTAACGCAACTTAAAAAATGAGCCCTTCCCAGACATCCTAGGTTGCCTATTAAAGCCTGTAGACTGATTTTCATGCGAAGGGAGCGGGTTGCTTTTGCCGGGAAAATCCAAAGAATATGACATTTATGCGCGCTCCCGAGAGCCTTGCCTCAGTGCTTCTCTTCCGCTATTCAACAGCGTCAACAGACAGTCTGCAACACTAGGTAACGTTATCTTAGAGATGGAATCCAGCAAATGTCCGGCTCCCAGCACACCGACTCCTACACAAACTCTGAGTAAGCCAAAAAAAAAAAAAAAAAAAAAAAAAAAACATTTACTGAATCCCATCTGGCTAAGCGGGAACATGATCATGGTCGCGCAAAAATTAGAGTGAACATCGGCAGGACATTTGATTCCTGGAGGGACCTTCGTTTGGTTTTGGGGATCAAAACCGACCCTGAATTGGCGTTCTTCTTATTGGACAGGTAAGCTTACATAACTGCAAAGCATGTGAAATATAGTGCCATAAGGATTGATCTGTGTCATTTTAGCTAACTTGATCTTGCCTGATAACGCTGACAAACTGCAGACTACCTTGCTTCGTAACTTTAAAATAATTTCAGCATATTCTTTTTATACTAAAAGTCAGGTATGGTGATACACAGTAACTGACATAATGTTAATCTGTAATTATTCAGCAAGGTAAACTACAATAACACATGAAATGAATGCTAGGCAATGTCCAAGATAATGCAAAAAGACCCATTCATTAGTGTAACGTAACTTGGTTATACAGATAATATATACATTCTATTATTATAAAACAATAGCGCATCGATATATCAAAATAACAGTTGTGATGGAATCGCATCAATACTGAATTGTGTCAACATATTTATAATGTACAGTCTATTTTATAAACAGCTACTGTCATCATCCACCAAATTTAGCTAACAGCTATAGATAAAGCTGGCTAGCCAGCTAACGCCGACATAGGGGGCTTTCACACTGGGCACGTTTGCTGCGGTCCGATTCCGAGTGCGATTGTTCCCGGTGCCCCCCACTGCTTTGGTCTGGTTTCACACTCACTTGATTCTATCGAAACCCGGTCCATTTGCGTTCATCTTACGTCATCACAGAAACGCATGGAGAACACAACGCGACTCATGCTTTTTGTTTTTTTGTTATTTTGGTGTCATTATGCACAGCAGAGTGAACGACAACTGCGTATATGTGCGCTTCATGGTGTAACTCATCAGGTGTCCAAGGGAAGGCGGCTTGCTGCTGCTCGCAAACTGCGTTTTTTGAGGAGACAGCTGATTGCAAGGAATTCATTTGCATCTTTGTTTACACTGCACGCTTACGCTCGTGTCCAAGGTGAAGTTATCGCCACTGTCATCTCCTATTATACCTTATATTTATAACCTATAATAGTATTTATATATAGTATTTATAAGGTGTATAGATAGATAGATAGATGTCGTCATCGGCTAAAACGCATGCGCAGGTTACTTTACTTCCTGAACGAGTGCGCACCCGAGTCCGAGTTGCTTTCACATTCACGCGAATCGCGCTACAGTTCCATTGCAACCGAACTCAGACCGGGTTCGGTACCGCGGTGCGCTCCCCTGTCCGCATGACAGCTTTTACATGACTAAGTTTTCATGCGAACCGTGCTGTGTTTCGAACTAAACTGCCAGTGTGAAAGCACCCATAGGCTATCGTATAAATGCAGTCAATGTATCGTGCGCATAGCCAGACCTATATCCACACTGTTTTAGCCCTGTTCCAGCACTGGAGAGTCAAACATAATATACAGTCTCAAAGTTTGTAGTAAAACAATCATTACTGTGTAATTTTAATTATGCTACCTCATCTGTCAGCATGATGCCGGTAAATCACGTTCAGTCTCGCTTCCCTATGGAGTCATGCTCGCTCACGTCACTATAGAGTGTGTGCGCTCGATCACGAGTAACAGGCTGCAGTTCACTTAACGGCCACAGTTGTCATTAATAACAAGGGTTTCTGAATCTTACATACTGCAGCTTTAAGGTGTAATTTATTGAGAGATTATTGAATGGGACTTTTAGGAGAAAGTGAAACACTTTCTTCGCTCCGCACAGTGAAAAAAAGAATAGTTTCGTCATGCAATGCCTTCATTTAACACCAAGACAAGCTGATATTTCAGATTAAAATCACAGCTCCAATTTAAGGCAAGCACGCTGAGGTAAATTTTGGCTCTAATCCTAACGCAGGCTTTTCTGTGTAATGAGATGGTCATTTTCAGGGTGATAATGTAACTGGATTCTTGTGACATCAGTTTTTAAGTGTACATTTTTAAATCAGTGCAGCAATATATCAGTTCGGTTTGTCCCGCGTCCCGCATGTAATAAGCAGTCCTCGCGGGGGTACTGGAATCTATCGCAGCTACTTCAGGCGGATTAACTGTATAAATCCATGTAAACATCCAAGTTAAGTGTAAATCACTGCCATTCGCTTGATCGACAACTGGAGTGCAAACAGACAGCATTTCTGCGAGTACACAGCGAGGTGCGCGGGGCGCACGCGTGTGATATTTACGGGCGCGAGGCAATCGTGTGGCGAAGAGAGTTGCTGTTTCCGCAGTCGTTCACTCATTCACTATTTCCTATATAGTGAATGGCAGTTAGTGCACTCTATCTCAGCAGTAAGTGAACGAAATGAGTGAATTCAGGCGTGAGTGTCGGAGCTCTGGGGCTGTCGCAGAAACAACGTCACACATGAAATTTTAAAATACTTGGGCCTTACTTGTTATTCTTATTAAATAATATATTAATACAAGAAATCTTCATTCTGTTTGTCATTTTTAATATATACTGTGTGTTAATATAAAGAGTAAGCTCATTTGATCAAATAAAGAGTACATTTTAAAATGTATCTGTATGTTTTGGCTCTCTATATGTTGTTATTTTAATCAAGTAATGATTTGTCAAAAAGTAATTTACTGCATTCAGCATGAAATAAAACATTGCAGGAATGAAGGAAGCAGTAAACTCCCAGCTCGTACGTCTTCCCCGTGGTGGATTGTGGGAAATTAACCATTGTCAAATGTACATCAAATGTACACTTGAAATTAGAGTGCATTGTGGGTAACAATGAGTGAACAAAAGTAGGGAACGAGTGGCTCACTCAGAATTCAGACACTCCTACAAAATAGTGGACACTCGAAATAGTGCACTATATAGTGGATAGGGGTGGTTTCAGACACAGCGAGTGTTCCGCGACCGGAGTTGGTGCCCTACGTAGGCTGCATACTCTGCATTTAGAGAGCGGCGGTACTGCTGTACAGAACTAATGATCTAAATCCTTACGACACTGAAAACTGTAACTACACTGAAATAAGAATCCGCACATGACTTTAAAAGCTATGAAATAGCGAAAGAAGGCATTAATAAAGCATGATCTTGCTTTGGTTTATATTTCAGCATTATATAGAATGTCCTTGTGGTACATTTTCACGTTTTTACTGTAATAATTACTAGAAATGTTTCCAAACCTCTCTTCTTATTGACAAATTCATCCAGATCTGACAAGAGCCCTTAAAGGGATAGTTCACCCAAAAATTACAATTCTCATTATTTACTCACCCTCATGCCACCCCAGATGTGTATGACTTTCTTTCATCTACTGAACTCAAATTAAGATTTTTAGAAGAATTTCTCAGCTCTGTAGGTCTTTTTTTTTTTTTTTTTTTTTTGGGTTTCTCAAAATCATCACAAGCTTAAGTTGATCGTAGTGACCATTGGTGCCAATGGTTTCTATGATCTACAGGCTTACGATGCTTTTGGGAAACGCTGCCCAGTATGTATGGTTTTCCATACACCCTCCCAAACATTTAGTCCTCCAGACAGGCGTTAGTCTCATCAGAGATTTGTTTCTTTGTTTCTGGAAGAGCACTCAGCACAACGATGGACCATTTCCCAGCTCATACTGGCAGTTCTTACATCACATAGACCTCAAAAGATAATGACATTCATCCCATTTTGCATATTGGCAGCTGGCTTTCATGCCTCCACACATCATAAGCCACTCAACCCTCTGCCCCCATGGGCAATCAATGATAACAGCTCTTTAAGTTAAAACTTTAAAACAGACATAGCCGTAAATTAAAACAGCCACATCCACAGGCAGTTTTTGACCTTATTTTTGTTATGCAAGTTCAGCTCAGGACTCAGTTTCAAAAGCTGACTCCAGTGGAAGTCAGAAAGATATGGAGGTGTATGATTAATAGGCTTCATGCTGACAGTGGGCATTGTCTTGGTAAAGGACCCAAATTGAATCGCACATCTGCAGCTTAATTTACAGACCCAAAAGGTAAAACAGAGTTCCTTGCTTTGCAAAGATTTCTCATGCTCTTAACTCAAGAGAAGATGTCTTGAGGATGCAAGGGTCTTGATCTTTGCTGAACAGTGTTATTGTTTATTTGCCTTTGTAATTAAAGGTGCTGCAAATGAAGTTAGCCATTTTGCTAACTTCCACTACTTAAGTTACTGAATTACACTGTCTTGCATCCCTACAACAACACCCTTCCAAAACCCCCTCCAAACCCAATGTCTGCAAACTCAAATGCATAGAAGGAAGAAAGGCAGAGAGTCTCTTCCAAGACACATTTTTTACTGTTTACAGAGCCTGTGGCTATCACAGAGGCAGGTATGATTTTTCAGGCTATCTATTTCAGTGATATCTGTCAAGTAGTATGTATGGTATTTAAAAAAAAAATGCTCTTTGTACTCTTTGATAACATATAGGGGTTTTCAAACTGGGGTAAATTTAAAAGGAAAAAGGGTTAAAAATAAAATAAAAAAAATTCTCCCCAATTTAGCATGCCCAATTCCCAATGTACTTTAAGTCCTCGTGATGGCACAGGGACTCACCTCAATCCGGGTGGCAGAGGATGAATCTCAGTTGCCTCCGTGTCTGAGACTGTCAATCCGCGCATCTTATCACGTGGCTTGTTGAGTGCGTTACCGCAGAGACAGCGCATGTGGAGGCTTCACATTATAACCCAACAATTATTTATTGTTGTCCTGTTTGTCATTGTAAAATGATACAGTATAATTATTATTACTTTGAGGATTTGTTGTATACAATAGTATTTTATTCCTGTCTTATTTACTTTCACCTGGAGCTCATATTCTGACACTGCAGTGTATTGTTCACCATGTCGCATAAGGTTGTATTTTTTGTAAGCATCATAGGCAACATTCGTAACAGTACTGTAACAGTAAACATATAAGAAACGGTGGTCCCTCAGCACACTAGAGCAGAAGGGGAAAAAAACATTTATCAAGTGCTGAAACTTTGCTTAGTACAGAATAATCTGGAATAATACAATAAAGCAATAATTCAATAATACAGCCTACACATTTTGACTGAAAGTGATTCAAAATATTCTGAAAAAAAAACACACTTATAAATAAATATTAAAAATAATTTTTGATCTGTTTTATCTACTCTGCATCATTTTTCAGTCCATGCAAAAAATTGGCTTCTTTCTTGTTGAATATAAGCTTTTGCTTTAATTATGAATTATGAATAATTATTATTATTATTATTTTTTTTTTTTTTTTTTTTGTGTGGATTGGACTCAAGATGGCGCCGAGTATGGCTGCTGCGTTGCGAGCTCCGACACAACATAGTAATGTTTTGTTTGTTTTGTTCACAATTCTTATGTTTTTTGTCTTGGATGTTGTCTGCCTTATTGTCTATGACAGACAAACACTTTTGGACATTGGTTCAGCAATTTCACATCATAAACCGGACTTCAAATTCCTCAATGCCGACCCGCTGTTTACAAACACGCAAGCGGAGCCCTTTGTCTGGGCTGCCCGGCCGCGGAAACTCAAAAGGAAAAGGGGAAACAGAGCCGGCGTTCTCATCAGAGTAAGACGCCGCGCAAATCGACCCCCGCTACCCACTATTCTACTGGCAAATGTTCAGTCTCTGGATAACAAGCTCTGCGAGCTGAAAGCACGGATCTCTTTCCAACGAGAGATGAGGGACTGCTGCATTATCTGCCTTACGGAAACTTGGATGTCTGCGGAGATTCCAGACTCAGCCATTGAACCCGCGGGATTCTCCGTGCACCGAGCGGACAGAGCGAAAGACCTCTCAGGTAAAAGCAGAGGTGGTGGAGTATGTTTTATGATCAACAAATCCTGGTGTGATCAGAGGAATGTACATTCTATCAAGTCTTTCTGCTTTCCTGATCTGCAATTTCTCATGCTTCTGTGTCGACCATTCTGGCTACCGAGGGAATTCACAGCAGTCATTATCACTGCTGTGTACATCCCGCCACAAGCCGACACAGACCAGGCACTCAAGGAACTGTATGGGAGTATAAGTGAGCAGGAAACCGCGCACCCTGAGGCCGCGTTCATTGTGACCGGGGACTTTAATAAAGCCAGTTTAAAATCAGTCGCGCCAAAATACCACCAGCACATTAGTTTTAACACACGATGGGACCGGGTTTTGGACCATTGCTACTCTCCCTTCCGGGATGGCTACAAATCCCTCCCCCGGTTCCGACCAGAACAATACGGATCTATCCGAATCAGAAACCATGGATAAATAACGATGTTCGCGCGGCACTTAATGTGCGGACCTCCGCTTTTAATTCCGGGAACGCGGAGGAGCATAAACAATCCAGTTATGCCCTCCGAAAAACTATCAGAACCGCAAAACGCCAGTACAGGAGCAAGACTGAAGGACAGTTTAACACCACCAACTCTAGAAGCATGTGGCAGGGAATTAACATCATCACGGACTTTAAAGGGAATAAAAACTCCACCATGAACACCGCTGCCTCTCTCCCAGATGAGCTAAATACTTTTTATGCTCGTTTTGAGGAAAATAACACCGCCCTCGTGGAGAGAGCTCTCGCAGCCGACACTACAGAGGTTAGTTCACTCTCCGTCTCTGTAGCGGATGTAACCCGATCCTTCCAACGGGTGAATATCCGCAAAGCCACGGGCCCAGACGGCATTCCGGGCCGTGTCATCAGAGCGTGCGCGAACCAGCTGGCTGGTGTTTTTACTGACATTTTCAACCTTTCCCTCTCTTTGTCTGTAGTCCCCACATGCTTTAAAACATCCACCATTGTCCCTGTTCCAAAGCAATCAAAAATCACTTGCTTAAATGACTGGTGTCCTGTTTTAAATGACTGGTGTCCTGTTGCTCTGACCGCCATCATCAGCAAATGCTTTGAGAGACTAATCAGAGATTACATCTGCTCTGTGCTGCCTCTCTCTCTTGACCCGTTGCAGTTTGCTTACCGCAACAGCCGCTCCACTAATGATGCCATTGCATCTACAATACACACTGCTCTCTCCCACCTTGAAAAAAAGGACACTTATGTGAGAATGCTGTTTGTAGACTACAGCTCAGCATTCAACACCATAGTGCCCTCCAAGCTAGATGAGAAACTCCGGGCTCTGGGCTTAAACAGCTCGTTGTGCAGCTGGATCCTGGACTTCCTGTCAAGCAGACGCCAGGTGGTTAGAATAGGCAGCAACATCTCCTCATCACTAATCCTCAACACTGGAGGCCCACAGGGCTGTGTTCTCAGCCCACTACTGTATTCCTTGTACACACATGACTGTGTGGCAACACATAGCTCCAATGCCATCATTAAGTTTGCTGATGACACGACGGTGGTAGGTCTGATCACTGACAATGATGAAACAGCCTACAGAGAGGAGGTGCACACTCTGACACACTGGTGTCAGGAGTACAACCTCTCCCTCAACGTCAGTAAGACAAAGGAGCTTGTGGTGGACTTCAGAAGAAAAGACAGAGAACACAGTCCCATCACCATCAATGGAGCACCAGTGGGGAGAGTCAGCAGCTTCAAGTTCCTGGGTGTCCACATCACTGAGGAACTCACATGGTCCATCCACACTGAAGTCATTGTGAAGAAGGCTCATCAGCGCCTCTTCTTCCTGAGACGGCTGAGGAAGTTTGGAATCAACCGCCACATCCTCTCACGGTTCTACACCTGCACTGTAGAGAGCATCCTGACTGGCTGCATCTCCGCCTGGTACGGCAATAGCACCGCCCACAACCGCAAAGCCCTGCAAAGGGTGGCGTGAACTGCCAGACACATCATCGGAGGTAAGCTTCCCTCCCTTCAGGACATATATACCAGGCGGTGTGTGAAAAAAGCTCGGAGGATCATCAGAGACTCAAGCCACCCGAGCCATGGTCTGTTCTCACTGCTACCATCAGGCAGGCGGTATCGCAGCATCAGGACCTGCACCAGCTGACTCCATGACAACTTCTTCCCCCAAGCAATCAAACTTCTGAACTCTTGATCTCCCATGATCAAAATACATCAGCACTGCACTTTATTACCCTTACTCTTATATCTCACACCGGACTGTCATAAATTATATTATTATTATATTATATTTTCTCTTAACAACTGACTATCAACCGACAGCCTGAATGTCAATACAGTACAATACTGTACATTCTATATATACTACTATATATACTTTTTTATATATTTTTATTTTTTATTTTTATTGAATAATGTGTATCTATATAGTGCGTATTGTATACTGTACAGTGTATGTTATTATTTGTATATTGTTGAGTGTAATTATGTGTATATCAGATGTTTAAATTGTGCTGTATTAATTTGATGTTATTGTAAATTGGTACTGTCTCATCACTGTCACGACTGCTATGTTGATCGGAACTGCACCCAAGAATTTCACACACCATTGCACTTGTGTATATGGCTGTGCGACAATAAAGTGATTTGATTTGATTTGAACCCCTCCATCACATATTTGTTTTGGATTTAGCCTTCCCTTGGATATTGGAAAACTTTTTGGCAACTAAACTCAGCAAAACAAGAAACTGCCCTTTTTAAGGACACTGTATTTTAAAGATAATTTTGTAAAAATCCAAATAACTTTACAGATATTTATTGTAAAGGGTTTAAACAATGTTTTCCAAGCTTATTCAATGAACCATAAACAATTAATGAACATGCACCTGTGGAACGGTCATTAAGACACAAAGCAGCTTAACAGCTTACAGACGGTAGGCAATTAAGGTCACAGTTATAAAAACTTAGGACACTAAAGAGACCTTTCTATTGACTCTGAAAAACACCAAAAGAAAGATGCCCAGGGTCCCTGCTCATCTGCGTGAACGTGCCTTAGGCATGCTGCATGGAGGAATGAGGACTGCAGATGTGGCCAGGGCAATAAATTGCAACATTCATACGGTGAGATGCCTAAGACAGTGCTACATGGAGACAGGAAGGACAGCTGATCATCCCCGCAGTGGCAGACCATGTGTAACAACACCTGCACAGGACTGGTACATCCGAATATCACACCTGTAGGACAGGTACAGGATGGCAACAGCAACTGCCCGAGTTAAACCAGGAACGCACAGTGTGTGTCACAGCATCATCGGACTGAGCTTGTTGTCATTGCAGGCAATCTCAATGCTGTGCGTTACAGGGAATACATCCTCCTCCCTCATGTGGTACCCTTCCTGCAGGCTCATCCTGACATGACCCTCCAGCATGACAATGCCACCAGCCATATTGCTCATTCTGTGTATGATTTCCTGCAAGACAGGAATGTCAGTGTTCTGCCATGGCCAGCGAAGAGCCCGGATCTCAATCCCATTGAGCACGTCTGGGACCTGTTGGATCGGAGGGTGAGGGCTAGGGCCATTCCACCCAGAAATGTCTGGGAACTTGCAAGTGCCTTGGTGGAAGAGTTGGGTAACATCTCACAGCATGAACTGGCAAATCTGTTGCAGTCCATGAGGAGGAGATGCACTGCAGTACTTAATGCAGCTGGTGGCCACACCAGATGCTGACTGTTACTTTTGATTTTGACTCCCCTCAAAGGGACACATTCCATTTATGTTAGTCACATGCCTGTGAAACTTGTTCTGTTTATGTCTTAGTTGTTGAATCTTTATGTTCATACAAATATTTACAAGTTAAGTTTGCTGAAAATAAAAGCAGTTGAAAGTGAGAGGACTTTTATTTTTTTTTATTTTTTATTTTTTTTGCTGAGTTTATATAGCCTACTAGATATAAATGCATTGTTGAAAAAGGTGTCATTTAATAATTCCTGAGGTAATTTAGTCAATTGCGACTGCTGCTCTCTCCCTGTTTGCGGAAGTAGAGATACTGATATGAAAGCTTGAAGCTGTCAGCAACAGTAACTAACGACATAAAGCCGAGGGTCAGTTTTTCACCACAGAGAATGCAGCATTTTATTAACAAGCTCTTCCTCTTTTTCTCTCAGAATGTAAAGTGATTAGAACCTGAGGTTTTCTCTCTCTCCCAGCAAGCGCTGTGTGCATGTGCCTCAGAAAGTGTGCTCTCATCCAAGAACTTGAAAAAAATAAAAAAAAAAGGTACCTTTCAGTGCAAAAATAAATTCCTCTTCTTGCATTTGACTTGTTTTGGAGTCATCCTGCATTCTGTGTGTTCATCTTTCTCCATGTTTGTTCATCTCTCTCACTATCTGTCTCACATGCAGCCAGGTGAGCCAGGAACATCGGGCACACAAATATTTACATACCGCATAGACAGTATAGAAAAATCTCTACCGGTTGACACTTTATACTGTCACCACAATACACACTCATTGAGCACTTTATTAGGAACACTATTGTCCTAATAAAGTGCCTAACGTGGTCTTCTGCTGTTGTAGCCCATCCATCTTTTTGTTTTTGGCACTATTCTGAGTAAGCTGAATGGTACCAGGCTGTTGTGCGTGAAAATGCACCAAAAATCATGCCACGGTCGAAATCACATTTTTTCACCCATTCTGATGGTTGATGTGAACATTAACTGAAGCTTCTGACCCATATCTGCATGATTTTATGCATTTCACTGCTGCCACATGACTGGCTGATTAGATAATTGCTTGAATAAGTAGGTGTACAGGTATTCCTAATAAAATGCTCAGTGAGTGTATATTGCCATACCGCCCCTATTGTTTAAATTAGCAAACAACTTGCTGTCTTTATAATATCACGCATACTGCTTGTATAAAATCACACTCACTGCTTGCGCAGTAAAAACTGGTCTTAATACATGAATATACATTTGTATACACATACAAATATATAGTTGTCTTAACATATTAGGAAGGGGGATTCTTGCTAGGGGATCATCATATTTGGGGATCCTTTGCATCAGAAAGTTTGAAAACCTCTGCTATAGAGGATATCTCACTTTTCTTGGAAAACTTTTAAAGGGATTTTTAACCTAAAAATGAAACTTCCGACATCATGTACACCCCTTTGTGTTGTTCCAAACCACAGGACTTTCTTATGTGGAACATGAAAGGAAATGTTGGGCAGATTCACAATGTCAGTCACCATTCTCTTTCATTGTTTGAAAAAAACAAGGTCAGTGCAAAACAACATTTTGCCTTATGTCTCTTTTTGATGTACAATGGAAAAAAAGAAAGTCAAACAGGTGTGGAACAATCTTAGGGTGAGTAAATTAAAACAGAATAAAAGTTTTAAGTGTTTAAAGTATTGAAATCTGATTCTATATGAACTTCATTCATATAAAAAAAAAAAAAAAAAAAAAAAAGTGTTGTGGTGTTCCACTTGTCACTGCATTTGTGAACATATAATGCTATTCTCTTTGGGGTTTGAAGACTGAATGCTTCAACAAGCTAATATGGATGAAATGTCAAGTTGCTAAGGGATACAATCAAACTAGACATTCTGTTGCAAAAGGGAGAAAACTTTTTGAAAGACTTCTCATCTGGAACAATCCAGAGGAATGTAGTGCCAAGAGCCCATGGTAGTTGATTTTGGCACACTGCTTTAGGTTGGCATTTACCCTAATATAGGCAAGTCGTTAGGGAGCACTTTCAAGCCTGACTGCTGACACAGCCTAACTGACTGACATAGTTAATGACTTGTAGTATAAAGTAGTACTACAATTATTGAATAATGCATCTTGTAGGCTATATAATGGTCTTGCAGTGAGAACAACATTATTTTCAGAGGTTTTCATATTATTTAAGAATTCAGACTCCTTTAAAAATGTCAGAATACTGTCATTCCTTGTGCTGTGATTTCTACTATTAGCAGGCCTTGATTGAGAACTGCTCTTTTAGAAGAACGTATCACAATCACCGTAAAAGCAATGTGACTCACTCTACTGTAAATTAGTGTCTATCATTAACTCCTTGCAGTAGATAAAAAAATAAAAAATAAAAATACTTCTATTTCATGATGTTAGGAGCACACCAAAAAATCAGATCAAAAAACTATAATATAATGCATTTTTTGCTATTTATATGTTGCTTATATTATATACTTTATATCATCAGAATACACTACTACTTTTAAATGGCCAGCAAAGGAAAAAAATATGCTTTTTGTTCGCATAATGGTGTAGTTATAGAATCTAACCGCAGGTTCTAACTTCAAAAGCAAATCTTGAAAAAAAATATATATAATAATAATAATAATAATAATAATAATACATAGTAGTCACCCTTTGCCTAGAATTTGCAGGCATGTACTCTTGACATTTTCTCAACCAACTTCTTGAGGTATCACCCTGGAATGCTTTTTAAACAGTATTGAAGGAGTTCCCATCTATGTTGGGCACTTATTGGCTGCTTTTCTTTATTATTTGGTCCAAGTCATCAATTTCAAAAACGTTATTTATTTATTTATTTATTTATTTATTTATTTGTATTATTACATTTTAGTTTTATAATGAAATAAATTAATATGGTGGCACAATTATATTTTTGTCTACAAAACTAATTTCAAACATTTAGGCATATGCCTTTAGATCAAAAGATTTTTAAGATCATGAGAAACATTTTAGTCAAATGTTTCAATACGTTTGACCGGTAATGTATATATAAGAGTGCTGTATGGCCCTATATCAGCACAGCTGTGAAGGGTGTATTTCATACCTGCCAACATCGGATTGTGAAAAAAAGGGAGATTTTTTGGGGGGTGAGGCACATGCGGTATGTGGTTCGTATGTGCAAGGAACAGCAGCCGGTGGAGTTTCTGGTGTCCCCGTAGGGTAAGATGGTGCCGCCATAGGGTAATATGCATATAGAGAGTGGCAGTACCAGTCAGTAATACTACATTGAAGATGAATAATACCCATAAATGTATTCAAATGGTCCATGAACACATCCTTCACAGTTTTAGCAATAAATGTGAATATCATTTATTTTATGCTGAGAACTTTCCTGGCCCATGACTTGTAAAAAATATAATTATTTTTATTTCTTCAATTATTTATCTTTATTTTAATTATTGATTTTTTTCTTTCACCTGTACTTCTTGTCTTTATGACTCAGTGATTTGTGTTTGATCTGTGTAATTTTGTACATCTTGTTGAACATTTATATTGAATCTTCTGTTTTTAAAAATAAATAAATAAATAAATAAAAAATCCCACCACAGGTGGGAGACAGCTTAGGTCTTCCACGTCCCGTTCAGGAGCCAGACATGGAGATTCCAGAGGTCTGGGCACGGGTGCCAGATGGAATTCGCCGGGGGGAGCTGTTGCGAGGAGTGTAAGGTCCAAGCACCACGTCTGCACGGGCCAGTAGGGTGCTACAAGGACGACCTGCTCCTCGTCCTCCCTGACCTTGCACAGGGTCTGTGCAAGCAGGCTCACTGGGGGAAACACATATTTGAGAATGCCAGGGGGCCAGCTGTGTGCCAGCATGTCTATGCCGAGGGGGGCCTCGGTCAGGGCGTACCAGAGCGGACAGTGGGGAGGATTCTTGGGAGGCGAACAGGTGCACCTCTGCCTGTCGAATCAACTCCAAATCAGCTGGACCACCTGAAGGTGGAGTCTCCACTCTCCCCTGAGGGTAACCTGTTGTGACAGCGCGTCCGCTGTAGTGTTGAGGTTGCCCGGGATGTGAGTGGCTTGCAGCGACTTGAAGTGCTGCTGACTCCAGAGGAGGAGACGGCGGGCGAGTTGTGACATACCACGAGAGTGCAAACCACCTTGGTGGTTGACATATGCTACCACTGTCGTGTTGCCTGTCTGAACTAACACGTGCTTGCCCTGGATCAACGGCCGAAACCTCCACAGGGCGAGCAGAATTGCCAACAACCCGAGGCAGTTGATGTGCCAATGCAGTCACGGACCCATCCAGAGGCCGGCGGCTGCGTGCCCATTGCAAACAGTTCCCCAGCCCGTTTTGGAGGCGTCTGTCGTGACCACGACGAGCCTGGGGACCAGTTCTAGAGGAACACCTGCCCGTAGGAACGAGAGGTCAGTTCAAGGGCTGAAAAGATGGTGACAACCAACGTAATGGCCACGCGGTGTGTCCCGCAGCGCCATGGCCGTCTTGGGACTCGAGTCTGGAGCCAGTGCTGAAGCGGCCTCATATGCATCAACCCAAGTGGGGTGGCCACCACCGAGGATGCCATATGCCCCAGGAGCCTCTGAAAAAGTTTCAGTGGAACAGCTGTTCCCTGTTTGAATGCCTTCAAACAGGCCAGCACCGACTGGGCGTGCTCGTTCGTAATGTGTGCCGTCAAGGAGACTGAGTCTAACTCCAAACCGAGAAAAGAGATGCTCTGAACCGGGAGGAGCTTGCTCTTTTCCCAGTTGACCCGAAGCCCTAGTCGGCTGAGGTGTGAGAGCACCAGGTCCCTGTGTGCGCACAACACGTCACGAGAGTGAGCTAGGATTAGCCAGTTGTCGAGATAGTGGAGAACGCGAATGCCCACCTCCTTTAACGGGGCAAGGGCAGCCTCTGCGACCTTCGTAAAGATGTGAGGAGACAGGGACAGGCCGAAAGGGAGGACTTTGTACTGATACGCCTGACCCTCGAATGCGAACCGCAGGAAGGGTTTGTGTCGAGGAAGGATCGAGGCGTGGAAGTACGCATCCTTCAGGTCTACCGCCGCAAACCAATCTTGATGCCGGACGCTCGCCAGAATGCGTCTTTGCGTCAGCATCTTGAACGGGAGTCTGTGTAAAACCTAGTTCAGAACTCACAGGTCCAAGATTGGCCTCAACCCACTGCCTTTTTTCGGTAAGATGAAGTAGGGGCTGAAAAATCCCTTCTTCATCTTGGCTGGAGGGACAGGTTCTATCGTGCCCTTCCGTAAGAGGGTAGCGATCTCCGCGCAAGGTAGCAGCATTTTCGTCTTTCACCAAGGTGAAGTGGACACCGCTGAACCTGGGCGGATGCCCGGCGAAGTGAATTGCGCAGCCGAGTCGGACGGTCCGGACCAGACCTCGCAACGGATTGGAAAGCGCAAGCCATGCGTCCAAGTTCCGTGCAAGGGGGACCAAAGGGACAACGTCATCGGACGTACCGGCAGGTGGGGCCTCGCGGCGGGGCGGAGCTCGAGGTGCTTTGAAGCCTTTCACGGGTTCTGGGCAGCCACAAGACGGGTGGTGTCTGCTTCCTGCGGTGGGCTCCATGCCGGGGCCGGGCCGATGGGGCGGGCTGCAGCGGAGCCGGTGCAGTCACTGCAGGGGGACGCCCTTGGCTATGAGTAGACGGGGTGTGGGATCTTGAGCCGCGCCGGGGCAGGATATGCCGGCTAGCATCCTTCTACTGCTCTACCATCGGAAACTGCTGGGCAAAGTCCTCGACGGTGTCACCGAATAGGCCCGCCTGGGAAATGGGGGCAGCAAGGAGTCGTGTCTTGTCGGCCTCACCCATCTCGACCAGGTTGAGCCAAAGGTGGCACTCCTGGACCACTAGTGTGGCCATCGTCCACCCGAGAGACCGTGCTGTGACCTCCGTCGCTCAGAGAGTGAGGTCGGTCGCCGAGCGCAGTTCCTGCATCAATCCCAGGGCGGAACTACCCTCGTGCAGTTCCTTTAGCGCCTTGGCGGACTTGCAGGAGAGCCATGGCGTGCAGGGCAGAGGCGGCTTGTCCAGCGCACCGTAGGCCTTGGCCGTCAGAGACGACGTAAACCTACAGGCCTTGGTCCGGGGGCTTTGGGCACCTGTGCCAGGTGGCGGCGCTCTGCAGGCATAGGTGCACCGCGAGCGCCTTTATCCACCGGGGGATTGTCGAATAGCCCTTGGCCACCCCACCATCGAGGGTTGTGAGGGCAGGGAAGCTGAAAATTTCGGGACCGGGAAGTAAAAAGTGCCTCCCGCATCCTTGTCAGCTCTTCATGCACTTCCGGGAAGAAAGGAACGGGGGAGGGGCATGGCTTTGGTGAACCAATCACCAAGCCGCGAGGGTTCAGGGAAGAGCAGTGAGATCCACTCTAACCGACGCTCGCGGCTGCCCGGGAAGGCATGTCGTCATCTCCGCGTCAGCCTGTGACTGGGCAATCGACCCCGAAGGGAGGAGCCCAGCTGAGGCTTCCGACTGGACGAGAGATCATCACTTTCGCGGGCTCCGAATAATAGGTCGAACTCGCCGTGAGACGAGCCGGCGGACTCACCCGGAAGCCCGATCAGGGCAAACGAGCGTGCTGGGGAATAGGAGGTCCGCGGGGGGATACCCAGCAGAGGCGGTCCCATTGGGGTCACCAAATCGCCCCCAGTGCGATTAAAGGTAAAAGGACCGAGGCGGGAGCCTCTGGGGTGGCTCGCTTTCTTACGAAGGCGAGCCGCGACCGCATCGTTGCCATGGACATATTCTCGCAATGAGAACATGACCATCCACGAACGCTGTCTCCGCGTGAGCAGTGCCCAGACACAAAAGACAGTGATCGTAACCGTTAGAAGGCGAAAGATAATGAGCGCAACCAGGAATAACACACAATCGGAAAAGCATCTTTAAAAAGATGCATCTTTGTAAAGACTTTCCGTGTGTGCGCTCTTTTAGAGAAATATATACTCTTTTAGAGGGGAAAAATGCTCTTTCCGAAAATATACTCTCTAGTTTTTCTGCCGAAGCGCCCAGGGGCATTCTCTGCAGTGCATCAGTGCAGAGGAGGGAGAAGCCGCTGAAATGCGCCGTCAGATCCAGCAGAGGTGAATGAACAGTAGTATTCAGCTCAATGAGCATGACCGTTCAGCTCCGAAGAGAAAATCTGAATGAGTGGTTGCATACCAGCTCCTTTTATACCCGTATGTCCGGGGGAGTGGCATGCAAATACAACTCGCCAATTTTCATTGGCCTTTTATCAAAGACCAGAGGTGTCTCGGGCTCCAAAGAGTGACCCCTAGTGTCACTACATCGACACCAACATCGAGTGAGTGACAGATAGGGAACTGGCATTTCTCTGTGCAGTCAGCGCCTCTTCTATGAGTTGCGCGAAGTGTCCCGATCTAAGGGGGAGAGATTGAAACTGCACCCGGCTGAGGTACACTCTGTTGCGGGGATGCTCATCCCTCCAGTGCGCATGCTTAATGCAGCTAGATTATAATGCGATGGCAACTTATTGAATCATAATATATGTCAGTGTGCATTTCTTATTGTGAAGAAAATTGGCAAAACGAAGCTTTATTAATAAGAGAGAGTTTGTTTTTTTGTGAGTTAAAGATGGATTGAAGTGAACAAAAAGGTGAGAGAGGTAGTCTTCGCCCCATTATACACTGCAAAAAAATATTTTTTTATTTGTTTTGTTTTGGCTTGTTTTCCAATATAAATATCTAAAACTCCTTTAAAACAACGTACATTTATTTTAGCAGCTATACTGCAGAAGAATTTTTTTTTTTTTTTTTATCTAAGAATGTTGAATATAATATTAAAAATACAAATATTTTAAAATATCTAAAAATCCTTTAAAAAAAGATGCATTCACCTGAGAAGCAGCATATAAGATGTTTAGACTTGCTTTTAGAGAATAGATCTTGGATATAAGTATATTTTGTCTTTACTGCACTCGCAGAAGTATAACCAAGTGAAAAAATACACTTATATACAAAATACACTTATATTTAAGACCTATTCTCTTAAAGCAAGTCTAAATATCTTATATGTTACTTCTCAAGTAAATGTATCTTGTTTTAAGGATTTTTAGACGATTTTAAATAGAAACTACACTTGATAACAATAGGATTTTTTATTTATTTTTTTTTTTTTGTAGTGAACCTTTTACTGAATTAAACATAATAAAATGTATTTTTTACCTTTAATTCATTGAATGTTATTTAGAGGTATTTTTAAAAGATGATTTTGTCCTCTTTATTGTTAGCAAGCACATTTAATACAACCTTTTAAGTTGGGGCACAAGCTGAATAGTCGGTTTAGAGCTAATGATTAATCGTTGCAATAATCGCCCGAATAGTCGAATAATCATTCTAATAATCTTTAGATTAGTCGATTATCAATAATCGTTAGTTGCAGCCCTAATCAGCAGTGAATCATACTGGAGTTCACATGAACCGTAGTTCAATAAACAGCGTTCACATAATCCAAACGAACTGAACTTTGATGTCATTCGACCCCAGGTGTGCACCAAAATTGCTAGTGTGAAAGCCCCCCTTACATTTAGTTTAGAATGCCGCTAACACAAGCAGAGTGATACAAAGAGTGAAGCATCTGAGTACTGCTGTTCTAAGATATTAGCACTCTAAGAACATCTCTTGTCCAGTCAGGTTCGAGGACCGGAACCAACTGTTGTGTGTGATATATATATATATGCACACTACCGGTCAAAAGTTTTGAAACACTTGACTGAAATGTTTCTCATGATCTTGGACCAAATAATAAAGAAAAGCAGCCAATAAGTGCCCAACATAGATGGGAACTCCTTCAATACTGTTTCAAAATCATCCCAGGGTGATACCTCAAGAAGTTGGTTGAGAAAATGTCAAGAGTACATGTCTGCAAATTCTAGGCAAAGGGTGACTACTTTGAAGATACTAAAACAGAACACAGTTTTGATTTATTTTGGATTTTTTTTTAGTCACAACATAATTCCCATAGTTCCATTTATGTTATTCCATAGTTTTGATGACTTTACTATTATTCTAAAATGTGGGGAAAAAATTATAATAAAGAATGAGTAAGTGTTTCAAAACTATTGACCAGTAGTGTATATACTGTATATATATACACACACCAATCAGCAACAACAATAAAACCACCTGCCTAATATTGTGTGGGTCCCCATCGTGCTGCCAAAACAGCACTAACACGCATCTCAGAATGCCATGCAGTTCTTTTTTAACCTCAATTGTACAGAGCGGTTTTCTGAGTTACCGTAGACTTTGTCAGTTCGAACCAGTCTGGCCATTCTCTGTTGACCTCTCTTATCAACAAGGCATTTCCATCCACAGAACTGCTGCTCACTGGATGTTTTTTTTTTTTTTTGGCACCATTCTGAGTAAATTCTAGAGACGAATTGATATTGATGGAATAAATGTTAACAAAATAAATGTATCCCTGTACAGTCCATTTCTCTGAATCCAATGTAAGAAAATGAAATACAAAAAGGAAAATACAAATAAAGTTTCAAATAGTTCAAAACACTAGTAATAGTCCTTGTTATTTAATTTAAACCTTGTTTTTCACTCCTATTTAAGTATTTGTTTGGTTTGAACTATTTTAGGTCCTATTTTTAGTTTTAATTTGACCAAATCATATTTTTCAGTATTTTTGTATCTCTAGTTTAAACAGCTAGTGGTTTAACTTGTTTCAATGTTCTCACACCTTGGTGCAGTAAATTTCAAGCAATCACCATACAGCAAAATCAATAGAAGTGAACAACGAACATTAATTTAACACAAAGAAAGAACAAAAGTAAAAAAAAAATCCACACTACTCAAGACTCAGTCTCTGGTTATGTGAATTTATAAATCACTGAAAAATAGTTCAAATGCTTATCAAAATCCTTTTTAAGATACTTTGTTAGTTGAGTTTCAAGTTCAACTCTTGTACCAAGAGTGAAAGAAAAATCAAAAATATCCAAACCGTTAGAGCAAGAGAAATCCAAGAGATCTGATCCGTATTCTGTGTCGTGGGTGGCTTGCCATCTTGATTCTCAGTTTGTGTAAAATTAGCTGTCCGGTATAAAAGCGGGCACGCAAACGGCAGTCCTCAGAATTTTCTTCCTTCAAAACAGTGATTCATCTCTTGCCTAGAAGCCTTCTACTACTTCGCCGTCGACATACAAGAGTCAGCGGGCGGGATCTTCAAGTCAACGAGAAGACTCTCCGCTCCCCTGCAGTGTTCCGGCGAACATTTATTCCGCCTGGCCGCTTCAGCATCCTGATTCCCAGCAGTGCTTCGGCAGGAGTTTTGTATTCTTATAAGCTATTGTGATGTATATACACTGCATGCACAATTATTAGGCAAGTGAGTATTCAGATCTTATCATTATTTCCATGCAAAGTTTCCAACTCCAAACCATATAAACTTGAATGCTTATTGGATTCAGTCATTTTCAGGTGATATGTATTTGTGTAATGAGTAAGGGTGTGGCGATAGTGACTAACACTTTATATCAAGGCGTGCATAATTATTAGGCAGCTTCATTACCTCAGGTAAAATGGGCCAAAAAAGAGATTTAACTGGCATTGAAAAGTAAAAAATTCTAAAATGCCTTTCAGACGGATGCAACACTCTTGAAATAGCTAAACTATTGATGCGTGACCACCGGACAATCAAACGTTTTGTTGCGAATGGTCAACTGGGGTGCAAAAAATGCATGGAGAAGAAAGGCACAAATTAACTGCAAAAGACTTGAGAAGAATTAAACGTGAAGCTACCAGGAACCCATTATCCTCCAGTGCCACCGTATTCCAGAACTGCAAGCTACCTGGATTGTCCAGAAGTACAAGGTGTCAAGTGCTCAGAGACATGGCCAAGGTCAAGAAGGCTGAAACACGACCACCACTGAATAAGATTCACAAGTTGAAGTGTCAAGATTGGGCAAAAAAATACCTGAAGACAGATTTTTCAAAGGTTTTATGGACAGATGAAATGAGAGTGGCTCTTTATGGACCAGATGGATGGGCCCGTGGCTGGAACACTAATGGACAAATGGCACTACTTCGAGTTAGGCCCCAGTACTGGTGTGGGCTACTATCATTAAGGATGAGGTAATTGGACCTTTTCGAGTTGAAGATGGACTAAAACTCAACTCCCAAACCTACTGCCAGTTTCTGGAAAGTACTTTCTTCAAGCAGTGGTACAGGAAGAAGTCCTCAGCATTTAAGAAGGCCATGATCTTTATGCAGGACAATGCTCCATCACATGCATCCAAGTACTCCACTGCTTGGCTAGCCAGTAAGGGCCTCAAAGATGCCCAAATAATGACTTGGCCCCCTTCCCCACATGACTTAAATCCTATTGAGAAATTGTGGGCCCTTCTCAAATGTGAGATTTACAGTGAGGGAAGACAATACACCTCTTTGAACAGCATCTGGGAGGCTGTGGTTGCTGCTTCAGCGAAAGTTGATCGTGAACAGATCAAGAAACTGACAGACTCCGTGGAAGGCTCATGGCAGTTATTGAAAAGAAGGGTGGCTATATTGGTCACTGAATATTTTTGAAAGGCCAAAAATGTTATTTAATTGTCATTTTTTGTTACTTGTTTGTTGTGCTTACTCTTTAAAAATTTAGAATAAACAACTGAGTTGGGAGAAATTATTTTTAGTTGCCTAATAATTGTGCACACTAATAGTTGCCTAATAATTGTGCACACTTATATATTCCCCTGAGAAAAACAAAACTCACTTTTCCTTTGTTAAACATTCAGGTTTGCAGTTCAATAACATTTTGGATTGCCTGAGAGCATTGTGTTTGTTCAACAATAAAATTAATCCTGAGGAATACAATTTGCCTAATAATTGTGCATGCAGTGTATAGCTCTGGAAAAAAATGAGAAAAAAATGGCTTTTTAGATTCGTGTTCGAGGGAACTGCGTATCAATTTAAAGTCCTTCATTTCAGTCTGTCTCTGGCTCCTCGCACGTTCATGAAATGTATCGATGCGGCACTCATACATTGAAAATGTACGTGTTCGGTGTACGTGTTTTGAATTACCTCAGCAATTGGTTAATACTGGCAAATCAGAGGCACTACTGAGTGAACACAGAGACATGCTGCACACTTTTCCCAAGCCAGTAAATCTCCTTTTTAGGAGTTTGTCTCAACTCTGTGAGCATGCGTGCGCACCTCACAACCAAGCGCGTACAGACCATTCTTCGGTGTCTGTCTCAGTTCAAACTGGAAAAATATTACCACTGAAGTCATTTCAGAGAATGCTGGGTTTTTTGGCAGCAGCATCTGCCGTTACACATGAGATCTCTCCAGTACTGACTCAAGCGATGTTCCACATTGTGCCTGGAGCCTCGGGTGCATGTGTATCACGGTGACTCACCGCTGTCTGGCTGCTCTAGCACCATGGACAGTGCTGACCTTCTACCAACAGGGTGTTATGCTGGGTCAAATTTTCAGAAGGAAAGTGCTGACCACAGATGCACCTAACACAGTTCGGGGCATGGTGTGTGATGGATGCCTGACTTTTGACACCTGGACAGGTGCGAAACGGGCGTGGCATGTCAACCACCTAGAGCTACTGGCTGTCTTTCTGTCTTTGAGAGTTTTTATTCGACATCGTGAATCATCACATTCTGATTCATAGTGGCATATATAAGTCACCAGGACACGCTGGCCCACGTGTGGCTGGTGAAACGCAAGTATGCGTTTCCCCCGGTGCGCCTCCGTCCTTCTATCATCAGCAAAGTCCGAGTGGACATGGAAAAAGTTCTGTTAATTGCGCCAAAATGGCCCAATCAATCATGATTTCTGGAGATGGTAGAAATACTGGACGGGCCTCCATGGGAAATACAGCTAAAGAGAGACCTTCTCTCTCAAACACAAAGCATGCTTTGGCATCCCCAGCCAGAGCTGTGAAGCCTACACGTGTTGCCTTTGAACGGAGCATGGCAGATGAGCCAGAATTGGCTCAGTTCATTATGAATACCATTTTACAGGCTAGAGCACTGTACACGAGACACCTTTATGCACTGAAATGAAATTTCACTCATTGGTGCTTTTCACACGGCAAAGACCTTGTGAACGGCCCCATACCTGAAATTTGTATATTTCTGAAAGAGCAATTGGACGCAGGGCTCACTCTGTCAATGCTCAAAATGTATGTGCCGACTATATCTGCATATCATGCACCTGAAGCCAGCAACTCTATAGGCAAACATGATTTAATTATATTTCCTTAAGGGGGAGGGGCAGTTAAATTCCCTTCACCCGGCTACAGTCCTGACTAATTTTGGTCCTAAAAGTGCTCACGGGGCATCCCTTTGAGCCTCTGGACTATGTTGAATTGCGTGTGCTTTCTCTTAAGACCACATTACTGCTGGCTTTGGCCTCAGTAAAACAGGTCAGTGATTTGCAAGCACTGTAAGTTGACAATTCATGTCTGGAGTTTGATCCGGGTCTTTCAAAAACCACTGTCAAATCCAGAAAAGGCTATGTTCCTAAGGTTCTAACCACACCCTTCAGAGCGCAGGTGGTTCACCTTCAAGCCTTTTTGCCTCCTCCATTTAATTTGGATGAGGAACAGTCCTTGCATTTGTTATGCCCTTTGCAAGCACTACACACATATGTTGAGAACACCTGCCAATTCAGACTGTCTGGCTTGCTCTTTGTGTGCTATAGAGGACGCATGAAAGGAATGTCTGTCTCCAAGCAAAGACTCTCTCACTGGATCGTTGATGCAATCGCCCTGGCTTACGAGTCGCAGGGTGCAAATTGCCCAATTGGTGTTAAAGTACATTCAACTAGAGGCGTGGCCTCTTCATGGGCATGGACGAACGGTGTGTTCTTACAAGACATATGTTTGCAGCAGGATGGTCTTCTCAAAACACATTCGCAAGGTTTTACAACCTAGACGTAATGTCTCTCTCATAGCAAGTCATCTCTGTCTAGATCACTTGCTATTTCATTGGCCAAACATATACACTGGCGGCCAAAAGTTTGGAATAATGTACAGATTTGCTCTTATGGAAAGAAATTGGTACTTTTATTCAACAAAGTGCAGCTGATCACAATGTATAGTCAGGACATTAATAATGTGAAAAATGACTATTACAATTTAAAAAAAAAAAAAAAGAAAAAATGTCAGAACTTACTGAATATTTTTCAGAAAAAATACTTCAAAGATTTCACATCAAAAAATCCTTCATGTGCAGCAATGATAGCTTTGCAGATCCATGGCATTCTAGCTGTCAGTTTGTCCAGATACACAGGTGACATTTCACCCCACGCTTCCTGTAGCACTTGCCATAGAAGTGGCTGTCTTTTCGGGCACTTCTCACAGACCTTACAGTCTAGCTGATCCCACAAAAGCTCAATAGGGTTAAGAGCCATAACACTCTTTTCCAATTATCTGTTGTCCAATGTCTGTTTCTTTGCCCACTCTAACCTTTTCTTTTTGTTTTTCTGTTTCAAAAGTGCCTTTTTCTTCTCTGTTTTATATTTGTTATCAGTTATGTCCTCCACACTGAATTAAGTCATTGAAAATGTGTTAATGTTGTTAATGCTGGTAACTTTGTTTGTAAGAAAAGCACAATAAAGTATTGGTCAAAAAAAAAAAAAAAAAAAAAAAAGTGGCTTTTTCTTTGCAATTCTTCCCACAAGGCCTGCACCCCTGAGTCTTCTCTTTACTGTTGTACATGAAACTGGTGTTGAGAGGGTAGAATTCAATGAAGCGGTCAGCTGAGGACATGTGAGGCATCTATTTCTCAAACTAGGACTCTGATGTACTTATCCTCTTGTTTAGTTGAACATCTGGCCTTCCACATCTCTTTCTGTCCTTGTTAGAGCCAGTTGTCCTTTGTCTTTGAAGACTGTAGTGTACACCTTTGTATGGAATCTTCAGTTTTTTTGGCAATTTCAAGCATTGCATAGCCTTCATTCCTCAAAACAATGATTGACTGACAAGTTTCTAGAGAAAGCTGTTTCTTTTTTGCCATTATTGACCTTAAGACATGCCAGTCTATTGCATACTGTGGCAACTCAAAAACAAAGACAATGTTAAGCTTCATTTAATGAACCAAATTGCTTTCAACTGTGTTTGATATAATGGCAAGTGATTGTCTAGTACCAAATTAGCAATTTAGCATGATTACTCAAGGATAAGGTACTGGAGCGATGGCTGCTAGAAATGGGGCTTGTCTAGATTTGATCAAAAATGACTTTTTTCAAATAGTGATAGTGCTATTTTTTACATCAGTAATGTCCTTACTATACTTTGTGATCAGCTGAATGCCACTTTGGTGAACTAATGTACCAATTTCCTTCCGAAACAGCAAAACCTGTTCATTATTCCAAACTTTTGGCCACCAATGTACTTATGCCTCTCTTTTTAAGTATGGGATCCCTGACTTTTTGCACAATCACTTGCATTCAGACCATTGTATTTCCCAAAAGTCCCAAGCACTTTCATTACAAATAAACTTCCTTCCCGACTGGGTTCATGAAGGGGTTAATTCATACTATATGACTATAGTTCATATATCCATTCTGAGTGTTCCCCTCCTGGCCCACCATGAGGGTCATTCATTTGCGGCATACTCATATCGGTCGCCGTCCCGCGGGACTGTGGTGTCATGTTTCCTCTCTGGAAGGTTATGTCATGTACTCAAGATGGCGCCGAGTATGGCTGCTGCGTTGCGAGCTCCGACACAACATTGTAGTTTTTTGTTTGTTTTGTTTACAATTCTTATGTTTTTTGTCTTGGATGTTGTCTGACTTATTGTCTACGACAGACAAACACTTTTGGACATTGGTTCTGCAATTACACACCGTAAACCAGACTTCAAATTCCTCAATGCTGACCTGCTGTTTACAAACAGGCCAGCGGAGCCCTTTGTCTGGGCAGCCCGGCCGCGGAAACGCAAAAGGTAAAGGGGAAACGGAGCCGGCGTTCTCATCAGAGTAAGACATTGCGCAAATCGACCCCGCTATCCAGTATTCTACTGGCAAATGTTCAGTCTCTGGACAACAAGCTCTGCGAGCTGAGAGCGCGGATCTCTTTCCAATGAGAGACGAGGAACTGCTGCATTATCTGCCTTAAAGAAACTTGGATGTCTGCGGAGATTCCAGACTCAGCCATTGAACCCGTGGGGTTCTCCGTGCACCGAGCGGACAGAGCGAAAGACCTCTCAGGTAAAAGCAGTGGTGGTGGTGGTGTATGTTTTATGATCAACAAATCCTGGTGTGATCAGAGGAACGTACATTGTACCAAGTCTTTCTGCTCTCCTGATCTGGAATTTCTCATGCTTCTGTGTCGACCATTCTGGCTACCAAGGGAATTCACAGCGGTCATTATCACTGCTGTGTACATCCCGCCACAAGCTGACACAGACCGGGATTATAAGCAAGCAGGAAACCACGCACCCTGAGGCCATGTTCATTGTGACCGGTGACTTTAACAAAGCCAATCTCAAATCAGTTGCACCAAAATACCACCAACACATCAGTTTTAACACACGAGGGGACCGGGTTTTGGACCATTGCTACTCTCCCTTCCGGGATGGCTACAAATCCCTCCTCCACCAACCATTTGGCAAATTGGACCACTCTTCCATTCTGCTTCTGCCCGCTTACAGGAAGAAACACCCTCAGAACGATCCAGTGCTGGTCGGACCAATCAGACTCTACGCTAAAAGACTGTTTTGATCACGCGGACTGGGAGATGTTCCGGTCCGCCTTTGATGACGACATCGAGCTTTACGCTGATAGCGTAACATGTTTCATCAGAAAGTGTGTAGAGGATGTTGTTCTGACCAAAACAATACGGATCTACCTGAACCAGAAACCTTGGAATAATAGCGATGTTCGCACGGCACTTGATGCGCGGACCTCCGCTTTTAATTCCAGGAATGCGGAGGAGTATAAACAAGCCAGTTATGCCCTCCGAAAACAGCAGAACAGCAAAACGCCAATACAGGGACAAGATTGAAGGATAATTTAACACCACGAACTCTAGAAGCATGTGGATGGGAATTAACATCATCACGGACTTTAAAGGGAATAAAAACTCCGCCGTGAACACCGTTGCCTCTCTCCCGGATGAGCGAAATACTTTTTATGCTCGTTTCGAGGGAAATAGCAACACCCTCGCGGAGAGAGCTCTCGCGGCCGAAGCTACAGAGGTTAGTTCACTCTCCGTCTCTGTAGCGGATGTAACCCGATCCTTCCGACATATTAATATCCATAAAGCCGCAGGTCCAGACGGCATTCCAGGCCGCGACATCAGAGAGTGCACGAACCAACGGGCTGGTGTTTTTACGGTCCGGACATTTTCAGGTCCGCTCTGACGTGCACACTCTGACACACTGGTGAGTCTCCCTCAACGTCAGTAAGTCAAAGGAGTTTGTGGTGGACTTCAGGAGAAGAGAAAGAGAACACAGCCCCATCACCATCAATGTAGCACCAGTGGAGAGAGTCAGCAGCTTCAAGTTCCTGGTTGTCCACATCACTGAGGAACTCACATGGTCGGTCCACACTGAGGCCGTTGTGAAGAAGGCTCATCAGCGCCTCTTCTTCCTGAGACGGCTGAGGAAGTTTGGAATGAACCGCCACATCCTCACACGGTTCTACACCAGCACTGTAGAGAGCATCCTGACTGGCTGCATCTCCGTCTGGTATGGCAATAGCACCGCCCACAACCGCAAAGCCCTGCAAAGGGTGGTGTGAACTGCCAGACACATCATCGGAGGTAAGCTTCCCTCCCTCCAGGACATATATACCAGGCGGTGTGTGAAAAAACTCGGAGGATCATCAGAGACTCCAGCCACCTGAGCCATGAGCTGTTCTCACTTCTACCATCAGGCAGGAGGTATCGCAGCATCAGGACCCGCAACAGCCGACTACATGACAGCTTCTTCCCCCAAGCAATCAGACTTTTGAACTCTTGATCTCTCACGATCAAAATACATCAGCACTGCACTTTATTAATCCTATTATCTCACACCGGACTGTCATAAATTATATTCTTTCTTAACAACACACTGGCAACTTACTATCAACCGACAGCCTGAATGTCAATACAGTACAATACAACCTACTGTATATTTTATATATACTTTATATACTATTTTTTTATTGTATAATGTGTATTCTATATTGTGTGTATTGTATACTCTACATTGTATGTTATTATTTGTATATTGTGTTGTGTGTAATTATGTGTATATTAGATTTTAAATTGTGTTGTGTAAATCTGATGTTTATTGTAAATTGGTATAGGTTTTATCACTGTCACGACTACTATGTTACTCGGAACTGCACCCAAGAATTTCACACACTATTGCACTTGTGTATATGGTTGTGTGACAGTAAAAGTGATCTGATTTGATTTGATTTGATGTAGTGCAGCATGATGGGACTCTGTTCCCCATAGTGTCAGCTTCCTGACACAATGTCTCGTTCCCTTCATCTCAGGGAACTGAGGTTACATATGTAACCGAGACTTTAATCAAGTTTTGTCACTCCGATTTTCTCAGTCTTCTCCAACTTAATGTTTAAAAGTTCAAAATCACTAAAAAACAGTACGTTTATGGAAGTTAAATGTTCTAAAGTATTAGAAAGTCTTGTTTTAAGGCTTGTTTCTGGCTAATGTTCTCTCTTTTGTTTCACAGGTCTCTCTGTGATGCTGTTCCAGCAAGTTCTGTGAACAATCTAACTTTCTGGCTAATCAGGGCAGAGCAGCATCATCACAGGGTTAACTTAATTGGTAATTTTAACCTTGCAGTGCAATACAGTTGTTCTATTGGTTAATTTTGCTGCAATATTATGCAAGTTAAATTCATTTGAATAAAATATGTATCTATTCAATTTAAACTGATCTGATCCCTTATTTCTCTTTAAAGTGTGACTTTAAATGTATTTTAATTTTAGCCTGGGCTACACCAACATCCAGAAAGGAAGCCTTTTTAAAATTCCACACAGAAATGCAATGCTGCTAATAATACATGAATGCAAACAGCTACATCGGCTTTTTTAGCAAATTACTGCTGAAGATTTTGTGGCAGGCGAGTGAATTTATACCCAGTAAATAGTGGACTGAAGTTAAGGTCTTTAATTATATGCGGTGGAAGAGCATGTTCAAAAGTCGGGGGTGAGGGAATTGACTAAAGTGTACGAGGTGAGGTGAGGTGGGGGGATAATGCTGCTGAAAGTGTGCCCTGGAGCAATGGAGGAGTCCATACCTCATTACTGGCCCTCTGCATCATTCTGCCTCACCTCAGCCAGTTTAAAACCTACTGACAGCTAATATACAGTTTGGTATATGGGTCAAGGTGACTATAACTACTAGAACAGCATTTGAAGAGTGAGCGGGCTGTTTTTAACAATGACCCACAAAACGCTATGCATTACTGTGATTTTACAATGGCTAGGGAGTGTTCTAAGGCACGGCATAAAGAAGTCTCTGAAAATGGTTCTCTGTCCTGAGTACAGTTGATGGAAAATAAGAATTTCCAACTTCCTAGATGGAAAAATGCAATGAAATTCCACTTTTAGACAGACATTTTTTCAGAATGATTTAGATTTAAGACAGAATTCCTTACTAGAGAGTTTGCTTCTAACTGCTCTCTGCTCACGAACCTCAGTCTCACAGGAAGCATTGCTTGATGGAGTGGCCATTTGCATGAGAAGGGTTAGGAAGATGAGAGCAGGTTTATATGGTTGAATAATGTTTGCTCAGTGTCGTTAGGTAGCTTCCCTGGTTCTGTAACCTTTTGTCTTAACATCACAGCTGTCTCTCACTTGTCTTTGGTACCTTTTATCAACATGCATGTGTTACACTGAACCCGTCACCGCCATTATGTCTGAGAACCCTGTTAGAGCACATTTTCCTTGACCCCCGTGACCTCTTCTCTCATTTGCATACTTTGCTCATAGCAAGTGGTGCATTTGTCTCACTCAGTTTTTCTTTTTCTCTCACTCTGTCTCTCACACATGCATGCACACACACACACACACACACACATAAATATTAAAAAAGGCTACATGTCATAAGTATGCTCCGTTTGATCTGAAGAAAAAGTAGACTCTCTGTGACCTTTCTCTCTTTGCTTATCTCACATAATGCCATGACCTTTCCAAAGTCTGTCTTTAAAATGTTGTACAGTATTGTCATTCATCTCCACAGTATGAAAACAGAGTACCTCTTTTGTGTTCTGAGTAGCCTCTGGAATTAATGTACCATTTTAGCATGTATGGAAATGCATTCTATGAAATTCTATGTAATTTTTTGTGAACTTTCGTTTTTTTGCACACATGTATAGATAAAAATAGAGCAACTAAATTAATTCTTACAAACATTATATTATAACATGTATATGTTTTTATGCCTTACAAACGTAAACATTTGGATTTCTGTGAAATTTCTGCTAATTTTAACCTATCACCAAGGTGTAATTTTTTTTGTGGTAGGTCCAGTGAAAGTCTTGGCTGGGTAAATCCAGAAAAAATCCTTACCATTTATTTTGCCTATTATAATTATATATAATTTATAAAATATATTTATTTATTCATTTTTTAACCAAGCACAATTCTTGAAAGCCAGTGATCACCATGCATGGCTGTTGCATGGAAAAGAGCAGCTTTGATAATAACTCCTTTAGGACTGCCACGGTTACTCGATTTAATTGGATTACTCAATTAAAAAAAAGTCCTAGATTACAAAATTGCCGAATCGACAAATCAAAAATAAGGCGGAAGTAATGCAGTCCACAGGTAAGTGTCCAAACACAATGACAAGATGTCAGCTGTGCTAGAGCACTTACTTTAGATTTTTCTGAAAAAACGCTGTTGTCATAATATTACTTCAGCAATGCACCAGCAATTGAAAAGATGACATCCAGTTTTCACAGACCTGCTGGACAAAGCACAGTAAGTTAATAGGTAAACTGCATGCGGGAGAGAAATTGAGCCTTTCGTTGCCACACGGATCATGCTGAATGCAGAAAAAACCCCACATTGGAATGCACTCTTAACCTATTTATCCACACAGTCATTTGCAATATAGGCTTTTATGAAGCAACATAAAATAATGTCATGAAAAAGATGTCAGTTGGACTTGATGAAAGTTACAGATAGTTAGCAGTGATAGTTAACCCTTGTGCTGTGTTGAAATATTTTACCTAATTTGGTGTTCCCGGTCAAAAATGACTGGCCTATAAAAAATTGCTTATAAATCTCTCGTTATGCTATATTATCACCAAATATTGGATTAGATCTTTTTGTCAACTTGTTTTATTTCAATATAGCACAGATTTTGTATTTCTTTTTGGAGCTTATTGATCATAGGCCTCATTGACCTGAGCTTATGCACCTCAGTTTTTGAATGAAAAAAAGAATTATTTGTGGATAATTTTGGCAGTATTAAATAAAATATGAAAACATTCTGTACTATTTATCACACTAGTGTGCTTTAATGTTTAACCTGGAAGTTTGTTTTGAAATGCTTTTATTTTGTACAAAATGGCACAAAGTCACATTTGTGGTGTTCCCAGTCAAAAATAACCAGCCACTGAAAATGAATGGGGGAGATCAATAATAAGAGAACAATTGAGTGTTCAGGAGCATGTTCATGTTCACATATGTGCATGTGTTCTTGCAAAAATAAGACCTTGGACCTGTGTACATGCACATATACATGTGCACTAACACTCACACACATGCACATGCACACGTACAAACTCTTTTGAGTGTTACATGCTTTCTTTTTCACAAAGATGAACCTTATCCTACCCTGAACTGCATCCAGCATCCATTCATCCATCCAACATTACCACACAAACACAAACGCACACGCACACGCACACGACACACGCACACGCACACACACACACACACACACACACACACACACCAGAACTGTCTTTGCCCCACAGTGAACTCTCTCCAGTAGAATCTTTCTTTGATGATCTTTCTTTCATCAAGCATTGTGTGTTTCAAATGCAGAACACACATTTGAAAGGCACAAGCAAAAAGCTATTATCAGTCATGTGCATGAGGACACCAAGCCACCAGGTGTCCGTTGATTTGGTTTGTTGTTGATTAGAAAATATAACAGAAATATGAACAGTGTTGGTATTTTTGTTTCATGAAATGTTCTTTATATGACAGTGTTAATGTGTAAATAGGCTTAGGCCAGTTTTCTCTGTCACAATGGTCAGATTTGACAGGGAACACCACAAGTGTTACTTTGTGCCTCTTTAAAAAAATAAAAATAAAAAAAAAGCATTTTAAAATTAAAGTCCTGTTTTTTTTGTGATCTTCCCCATTCATTTTCAATGGCCAGTCATCTTTGACCAGGAACACCACAATTCTATTGATTCTATTGGAGAGGGCTCACTGTGGGGCAAAGACAGTTCTGGGGTGTGTGTGTGTGTGTGTGTGTGTGTGTGTGTGTGTGTGTGTGTGTGTGTGTGTGTGTGGTAATGTTGGATGGATGAATGGATGTTGGATACAGTTCAGGGTAGGATAAGGTTCATCTTTGTGAAAAAGAAAGCATGTAACACTCAAAAGAGTTTGTGCGTGAGCATGTGTGTGTTTGTGTGTGCACATGTGTTTATGTGCGTGTGCACAGGTCCGAGGCCTTTATGTTTGCAAGCACACATGCACATATGTGAACATGAACATGAACATGCTCCTGAACACTCAATGTTTCTCTTATTTTTGATCTCCCCCATTCATTTTCAATGGCCAGTTATTTTTGACCGGGAACATCACAAGTGTGTCTTTGTGTCATTTTGTACAAAATAAAAGCATTTAAAAACAAACTTCCTGGTAAACATTAAAGCACACTAGTGTGATAAATAGTACAGAATGTTTTCATATTTTCTTTAATATTGCCAAAATTATCCACAAATAATGCTTTTTTCACTCAAAAACAGAGGTGCATAAACTGATAATATAGCATAATGAGAGATTTATAAACAATTTTTATAGGCCGGTCACTTTTGACTGGGAACACCAAAAGTGTGTGTGTGGGGGGGGGGGGTGGTTGTGATACCCTGTGTGAGCAAAGTCAGTAAATTTTAGTCCAATAGGATAACATTAACTAGCATTTTCATCCTCTTCGGGTTAATATGACCGGAACACAACATGAGGGTTAAAAAAAAATAAAATAAAAAAATTAATAAATGGCTTTTATATCTTCATAAAATTGTTTAACCATGAATGTAACTCATCCTCAATAAACAAGATTGGTGGCCAGACATTCTTCTGAAAAGATAAAATATTTTATTCCATGGCCTGTTTTCCCATACTTCATGTTGATCATGTTGAACAGGTTAATGAAAAAGTGATCTTGCATTAAAAAAAAGTTGGGCACACATGGAGAGGACAAAGTCTGTCAGCTGGAATTATATACATTTTTATATTATATATCTGGTTTGGGTGTCTGTTTGCTTTAGATATTGTTTGCACAAATGTTTTGTTGTTGTTACTCAGTCGTAGAGTACATCAAAACATAGGCTACCAAAAGTATTTTAGCCAAACATGACTTCATCTCGACAATTTTATGCAATCTGAGTTAATACATTTTTCAGATTATTCAATTAATCATCAGAATAATCGTTAGATTACTTGATAACAAAAATAATCAGTACTGACAGCCCTAAACTCCAATGGTGTTCAACGGTAAAAAAAAAAAAAAAAGAAGAAGAAGAAGAAGTTTGGAGCGACATTAGGTTAAGTTGATAATGTAGATGATTGTTGAGAATTTAAAACTTCAAAGCAAATAATTTGCTCAAGGCCACAGCACTTAAAAAATTTAAACATTTATAATAATCCTGCAATTTATCAATATATATTTTTATTTTATTTTGGAAGTTGCATTCAGACTCCCCTTGGCTCAGTGGGCCAGTGGGCTCTGTTTATGTAACATCTTGAACTATCAGAATATCGCATCCATAAGAGAGTGAGCCAGCTGCCTTTTGCAAAGCTTCTGGACTTTGAAGGCAGAGGTGAGTCTGGAACATGCAAAGAGCCATGTGAATATCAATAAGATATATGGGAAGACAGTTGCAAGAGCCATTTAATCTTGCTCGCTTTTAGCTTAATCCCACAGAGGCTGATTTATGCCTGTAGGTATTGTGGGAGAGGAACTATGAGTCATCTGCCCGAGCAACTCCACTGAAGGAATGGTGGAGACATGAAGACAGTACACATTCTTTTGAACCCCACAGATGAAATAAAAACAGAAAAAAATGCAGACTTCTGCAAGATGAGTCAGTTCTCACATGCAACTATGCTGTGACTGTCTGCATGAGATATATGCAAAGACAGGAGTCCTATATTTAAACACCCATGGTGAATTATCTTCCAGGTTTTTGGACTACAACATGAACAGCTAAATACCTTCAGACACTTTCCATAAATTAATGCATTTTCTTTTACGTCTTTAATACCACTGTGAAATATAACCTGATAGGTGCATGTTTTCCCTCTCAATAATCAAGCTAATTCTCAATTTAATTAATAACTAATCCAGCAACCTTTTTAAAAAAAGAAAAAAAAAGAGGCCACTTGAGGCTACTATGAATATAAATGAGGCAAAGTAAAACATGTTATACAAAATATGCAGAATGTGACATTTCATCTTCTCCTTTTTGTCATTTAACAGAAATTGAATACAATAGGCTATAATGTAGCTGTCATGTCTACCCTTTTCAAAAACAAAATCACGAAACAAAATGAGGAACTTAGCCTTTACGACAAATCAGCAACAAGGTAGCTAGCTAGTCTGCTTCAAGTGGATACAAGAAATTAAAAGACAAGGCAGAGTAAGATTTCTTCATGAAAATAATTACATATCTTTGATCCTGAAGTTTGAACTAAAGGATTTCTGAGCTTTATATAATACAGCTACAAAGTATTGTAATGTTTGTAAGTTCTAAACATCCTTTTTAAATTAGTCATATACTGTATTAATGTATTCTTAACTGTAGATGTGTGTACATGTTGCTTTGCTAGTCAACCAAAAAATATGTAACAGTGGTGTACAGAACTAAGACAGCTATAGCTTAATTCTCAAGTCTTTCATTTATTTTATTACATCTCATTACGTTCATTAAAACTCAAAATTAATTCTTTATGATTGCCAAGCACAAAATGCTCTTACAGTATTTTGTGGCACACTCGATAAACCCCTCAATTGGAAAGTAGACAGAATGAAGACATTTTTAAAACCTATTTGAGGGAATGAACCATCCCAGAATGCCAGTAAGAACACCAAGTCTTAATTATGATACACAGTTAAGTCAGTAAAGAACTGCATAGAACTCAGGATTTTGCCCTTTATGGCTCACCAATTAATTGTATTTTTATTATTATTTATTATTATTATTATTATTATTATTATTATTATTATTATTATTATTATTATGCAAATTACAAATTCTCTATGGAAGGTTACAACTTACAATTTGACGTCACTCTTGACAAAAGCAAGCATCAATCCCTACCAAGCGTTATGTTTCAAGCCACATGTATTTACATGCCAGTAGCTCCAAGGATTTATAGAAACCAAGGTTGCCCATGAATCTAACATTGATCCCCATGTCTCAGATTCGACTGAACATAAATAGCACACTGATACAGGACTTGTCCTCGGAGAGACAGTGGTCAGGAGTTGATCAATAGGTTATGTGCATCACATTGCTGGAAGGAAAGGTCAGAGGGGGTCCGAGTGAAATGCCAGGAGAGTTGGCCATAACCATAACCATCCATCTTGCCTCCCAGAGACCAGCGGACTGGGAAACAGACCATGACAGGCTTGTGGTGCATGATACTATGATTCTTCCATCTCTACTGCTCTGTCTACCTTTCCTAGAGTTTAGCCAGTCGATTTTCACACTCAGCAATAATGGATAGTGTTATAGTTGCAGTGCTAATGCTTATGGTCACAAGTGAATTGGCCTATATTTTACCAAAAGTTATCCAAGTATGAACATGCAGTTATATAAAATTAGGATACCATTTTTTCTCTCTCGATCCAATACCTGAACTCTCAGTACTGATACCGATCCTGATCCAATACCACAGTTTTGTCTTAATGATTTTAGAATATCTATACCTTATTCTGTGGAACAGATTTGGGATACTCTTTTATATGTAAAGAAACAAAAAACATCTATCTATCTACACATTATTTCATACAAATGTTGTATTTCAATACAATAGTTATGTATTTCAGTCGTAATTTCTTAACTAAAACCCTGAGGCTTTTATTTTGACGAAACACTCCAGAAGACAATGACCTTCAGTGTGTGGGATAGTTTACATTAGTTTAATGTACCTTTCATTCAGAATCAATACATTTCAATGACAGGTTTGCTTCTCAGTCATACTCTGACCTCATGGAGTCAATATAAACATACCAATTTAAAATATCCATTAGAATATCAATATCTAATAATCACACATTAAAGATTATGCAAACCATGTAAGTATTTTGCATTAGATTACTTTTTAATGTTACATTGCTGCTGTTACTGAAAATCTTAAAGCACTGTTTACTCTGTTCTCTATTTTATTACTCTTTTATTACTGGCTCTTGAACCATTTTAAAAGCTTGAAGCAATGTTTACTTTAGAAACACTTGAAGGCTACATTGTTTTTATTTAATTTGTTAATATTTATATAAATATTAAACTTTTTAAATAACTGAGTGTTTTCAAAAAAACATATTTGTTTATTTATTTATTTTTCAGTGGTTGGGGTGCAGTGGGGGGAAAAAACTCCATAAAGGGGTGCCATAGTTTAAAAAAGTAGGGAACCACTACTATAGCACATGAAGCGATACATTTTAATGTTTTTATTACATAACTGCATTTGCAAGCTTGTTCATGTGTGATCAAATTGCGTGGTAGCTCAACGGATAGAGTGTTACACTTTCGGTGCAAAGGACATGGGTATGAGTCCTGAAGAGCACACAAGTCGAAAAGTGAGCTGAAAATGTTATAACAGCACCACAAAATTAAGTGGTTTCTTTAGAAATTGTATTGTTCATCTCACATTTGCTTCGATGACACTATCGGTTAGGTTTAGGGTAAGGAGGTTGGTTTTGTTCATTTAAACTCGATAGTTCATTAATCTTAAAACCTCATCTGTGTTTTATCTCACATTTGCTTTTTATGACACTATCAGGTTTAGGTTTAAGGTTTAAGGTAGGATATTCAAATTTGATAGAGCATTCCATTAAACTTAAAAAGCTCAGCTTAAAACTCAGTTCCCTATCTGTCACTCACTCGATGTTGTGTCAATGTAGTGACACTAGGGGTCACTCTTGGGAGTCCCAAACACCTCTGCTTTTTGAAAAAAGGCCAATGGGAATTGACGAGTGGAATTTGCATGCCACTCCCCTGGACATATTGGTATAAAAGGAGCTGGTATGCACCCACTCATTCAGATTTTCTCTTTGGAGCCGAGCGGTTGTGTTCAGCGAGCTGAATTACTCTGCCAATCCATTCACCTCGAAAAGCTGTTGGATTTATGGCGCATTGCAGCGGCTTCTCCCCCTCTTGCACTGGTGAAGTGCAGAGAACACCCCTGGGTGCTTCAGCAGCTAAAAGAATATATTTTTCCTACTGAAAGAGTACATTTTCCCTTCTAAAAGAGTGGCATTAACGGAGAGCGTCTTTTTAAAGATGCCTCTCTGTTTGTGTGTATTTCCTGGTTGTGGTCATTACCTCTCCACTTCCGATGGCCACGATCGCGGTCTTACGTACGGAGACAGCATTCGTGGATGGGTCATGTTCTCACTGCGAGAGCGTGACAATGGCAACGTTGCGGTCACGGTTTTTCCTTCGTTAGAGGGAAAGACCACCCCAGCGGCTCCCCGCCTCGGTCCTTCTACCTACGGGTTTGAGGCCACGTCGGTTAGCACTGGGGGTGATTTGGGGACCCCAATGAGAGCCACTCCACCAGGTAACTCCCCACGGACCTCCCATTCCCCAGTACGCTCGTTTGCCCCACTGGGATGAGACCGCCGGCTCATCTCAGGGCGAGTTCGCGATCTCGTTTCGGTGCTCACGAAGTGGATGAGCTCTCGATTGCAGCATCGGAGAGTGGGCTGTACAGTCTTATGCTGAGGACTCGACTGGGCTCCCACCTTCGGGTGCGGTCGCCTAGTCACAGCCTGAATCGACTGCATGTGTCGGGCTGGAGTGGAACCCTCCACCCCCCCCAAACCCTCGCAGCCTGACGATTGGTTCCTGGGCGAGGAGCACCACTCATGGCCACGCCCCGCCCCGGTCCCTTTCTTCCTGGAGGTGCATAAGGAGCCCATGAGGTCACGGCGGGCACTTTTCACTACCCGGACCCGGTCTCTGAGCTTTTCCGCTCTCACTACCCCAGGGGGTACTCGGCAATTCCCCAGGAGGATCAGGCGGTTGTGGTGCACCTGTGCCCGCAAAATGCCACCACCTGGCGAAGCCACCTGAGACCCCCATCCAGTGCCTGTAGGGTTACATCATCTGGTGACTAAGGCCTGCAGTGGCACTGGACAGGCAAGCCTCCACCCAGCACGCCATGGCTCTCCTGCAGGTATACCAAGCCAGGGCACTAAAAGAGCTGCACGAGTGTAATTCTGACCAAGTATTGATGCAGGAACTGCGCTCGGTGACCGACCTCGCTCTCCGGGCGATGACGGTCACGGCGCTGTTTCTCGGGCAGGCGATGTCCACCCTGGTGGTCCAGGAACACCACCTTTGTCTCAACCTGGTCAACATGAGAGAGGCTGACAAGGCACGGTTCCTTGACGCCCCCATCTCCCAGGTTGGCCTGTTTGGCGACACCGTCAAGGGCTTTGCCGTCATCATGACCGCCATCCACCATCCCATTTTGGCAGGTTTGGTGCTCCAGCGGCGGACCCCCAGCCCCTGTGCGCCCAGCTGTGGCACAAACATGCCCACACTGGGTTGGTTCCGACGGACTGCGGGGATGATATTCCTCCTCCCCCCTCCTCGACCAACCTTATGGTGGGCGTCAGGAGCCAGGTAAGTGCTTCGATGTCCCTGGACTCAGAACGGCCATGGGGTTCGAGACCCCTTGACGTGATGCCTCAGACTCCGACCCGCCGCGAGGCCCCACCCGCCGGTACGTCCGACGTGATTGTCCTCTTGGTCCCCCTTGCCCAGAGTTTGGACGCGTGGCTTGCATTTTCCAACCCGTCGCGATGGCTGACCCGGACTGTCCGAATCGGCTATGCGATTTAGTTCGCCAGGCGCCCGCCCAGGTTCAGCAGCTTCCGATTCACCTCAATGAAGGGCGAGAACGCCACTACCTTGCATGCGGAGATTGGTACCCTTCTAAGGAAGGGTGCGATAGGGCCTGTCCCTCCGGCCGAGATGAAGAAGGGGTTTTACAGCACCTACTTCATTGTAGCGAAGAAAGGTGGTGGGTTGCGGCCAATCTTGGACCTGCGAGTACTGAACCGGGCCTTGCACAGACTCCCATTCAAGATGCTGATGCAAAAACGCATTTTAACGAGCGTCCGGCATCAAGATTGGTTTGCGGTGGTAGACCTGAAGGATGCGTACTTCCACATCTCGGTCTTACCTCAACACAGACCCTTCCTGCGGTTTGCTTTCGAGGGCCGGGCATACCAGTACAAGGTCCTCCCCTTCGGCCTGTCCTTGTCCCCTTGCATGTTCACGAAGGTCACAGAGACAGTCCTTGCCCCACTAAGGGAAGTGGGCATCCGCATCATCAACTATCTCGACAACTGACTAATCCTAGCTCACTCTCGGGATGTGTTGTGTGCACACAGGGACCTGGTGCTCACACACCTCAGCCAACTGGGACTTCGGGTCAACTGGGAAAAGAGCAAGCTCTTCCCGGTTCAGAGAATCTCTTTTCTCGGCTTGGAGTTGGACTCAGTCTCGATGATGGTGTGCCCCATGAATGAGCGCAGTCAGTGCTGAACAGTCTGAAGGCGTTCGGACAGAGGACAGCGGTTCCACTGAAACTTTTTCAGAGGATCCTGGGGCATATGGCATCCTCACCAGTGGCCACACCGCTCGGGTTGATGCATATGAGACCGCTTCAGCACTGGCTTCAGACTCGAGTCCCGAGATGGGCATGGCACTGCGGGAAACATTGTGTGGTCATCACGCCGATCTGTCGCCACCTCTTCAGCCCTTGGACTGACCTTGCATTTCTATGGGTAGGGGTTCCTCAGAGTAGGTCTCCAGGTGCGTCGTGGTTACGACAGATGCCTCCAAGATGGGCTGGGGCACCGTATGCAACGGACCTCCGCTGGCTCCTGGACTGGCCTGCAGCTGCGTTGGCACATCAACTGCCTAGAGTTGTTGGCAGTACTGCTTGCCCTGTGGAGGTTCCAGCCATTGATCCAGGACAAACACGTGTTGGTCCGGATGGACAACACAGCAACGGTAGCATACATCAACTGTCAAGGTGGTCTACGCTCCCGTTGCATATCACAACTCTCCCGCCGTCTCCTCTTCTGGAGTCAGCAGTGCCTCAAGTCGCTGCGAGCCACTCACATCCCGGGCAACCTCAACACCACAGCGGACGCGCTGCCACGACAGGTTACGCTCAGGGGAGGGTGGAGACTCCAACCCCAGGTGGTCCAGCTGATTTGGAGTCTATTTTGTCGAGCACAGGTAGATCTGTTTGCTTCCCTGGAATCCTCCCACTGCCCGCTTTGGTACGCCCTGACCGAGGCACCCCTTGGTATAGATGCACTGACACACAGCTGGCCCCAGGGATTATGCAAATACACGTTTCCCCCAGTAAGCCTACTTGCACAGACCCTGTGCAAGGTCAGGGAGGATGAGGAGCTCTCACGTGATCCTGAGACCCCGACCGGGCTATGTGTCCAAGGTTCCCACGACCCCTTTTAGGGATCAGGTGGTGAACCTGCAAGCGCTGCCCCAGGAGGAGGCAGACCCAGCTTTGGCGTTGCTGTGTCCGGTGCCTGCTTTACGCATCTATTTGGATTGCACGCAGAGCTTTAGAAGCTCCGAGCAGCTCTTTGTCTGCTTTGATGGACAGCGGAAAGGAAGCACTGTCTCCAAACAGAGGATCGCCCACTGGGTCGTTGACGCCATCATGATGGCATATCACGCTCAGGACGTGCTGCCCCCCATGGGGTTACGAGCCCACTCTACTAGGAGTGTAGCAGCCTCCTGGGCCCTGGCGCCTCTTTGGCAGACATTTGCAGAGCAGCGGGCTGGGCAACACCCAACACCTTTGCAAGGTTCTACAATCTCCGGGTTGAGCCGGTTTCATCCCGTGTATTGTCAGGTACGAGCAGGTAAGTTTCGGGACAGCTGGCCGGGTGTACTGCTTGCGCATAGCACCTTTCCCCTCCCTTGAGGTGAAGATGTGTGCTTTTGATTCCCAGTCGTGTTCACAAGCTGTGATCCCTGGATGACTTTCCTCCTTAGCCCTGTGGCAGACGAGTTTGTGGAGAAACTCACTGCTGGACCAGTACGTGTGCTAATTAGGCCCTGTACTGAGGTAGGTAGGTGCTCCACATGTGCTGGTTCCCCGTAGGTGACCCCATGTGATATCTTCCGCTAAATCGTTTCCTTGTTGGTAAACTGTGTCTTCCTTGGGCAGAGGCCCCTCTGCCCCCTGTCACCATGTTTGTATAAACTCCTCCCCCCTCGGGTAGGACCTACCATGGGACCTCTCCACATGACATACTTCTGACAAGACTTGGTAAGACCATGTGCTGTTTCTCCACTCAAAATACCCCCCCCCTTTTCTCTGGGTGGGGTGTGGTCTCTGTGGTGTCTTCCCCTTGGGAGTGACCCCCCCCCCGATGTAGACATTTATGGCCCCCAGTCAGTTAACAAATTCCACTCTGGAGAGAAAAAAGAGGAAAAGAGGCCACAGCTGAGCTAGCCTGTCCCTATTTTTTGGGCAGTTGACTTGTTCCCGAAGGACTGTTCGATGCTCATAAGAGCATTGGAGGAGGTTACGTGACGGCCTGGTGCGCTGGCTACGAGGCACACAGCGGTCTGCCCGTCTTGCACGGCCAGTCCACTTAACAGTTCAGCTAGTTGTGGCGTTTTGTATAGGGACCCCTAGTGTCACTACATCGACACAACGTTGAGTGAGTGACAGATAGGGAACGTCCTGGTTACTTTCGTAACCTCCGTTCCCTAATGGAGGGAACAAGACGTTGTGTCCCTCTTGCCACAACACTGAACTACCCGCTGAAATGGCCGGGACCTTGTCTCGGCTCCTCAGCACAAAACCTGAATGAGTGGTTGCATACCAGCTCCTTTCATACCCGTACGTCCGGGGGAGTGGCATGTAAATTCCACTCGCCAATTCCCATTGGCCTTTTTTCAAAAAGCAGAGGTGTTTCGGGCTCCCAAGAGGGACTCCTAGTGTCACTACATCGACACAACGTCTCATTCCCTCCATCAGGGAACGGAGGTTACGAAAGTAACCAGGACGTTTTAGCATCACACAGTGGACATTTGACCTCGGAACAGCCACGATTGTTTAAAAATTTTGCCACATGCCAGAGTCAGATTGGGCTGGAAATGGCATTATTCCACAATAAAAATGTAAAACAGTAATAGGCTGCATTGTTGTCATTTAATGTTATTTTGTTGCATGTGAATCGCACCCATTATCAACTTGTAAATCAAAATGGTTGTTTTCAATTTTAGTGAAAATAGTAAAAAATTGATTTTAAAAATTGCAGCTAAAATTCTGTTTTGTTCATTCTGTGCATACAGAAAATTCTCAGACTGTGCACAGAATGCATAATATACAGTATACTGCAGACATGGTAAGAGTAGTATGTTAGTATCCTGTTACAAAGATAGCCATTGTCTTGAAGATACGTACTGTATCTTTGTGGTGTTGTTTGACTTGAAGATCTTTAAAATGGCTTCACATCATGACTACTGAGAGGCCTGAATTACATTACAACATTGATGGACATGTTTTGATGATATAGGTTCCTTGCTAAGACAGCCATTATGAATAGTCATGACCATTGCCACATTGCATTGTATGATTTCACTAACTTTCCCTGCGACAAATTTCCTTTGCAGTGAGAACAGCAAAGGCGGTGTGATTGCTGACCCTGCCACCACACACAATGCCCTCCAGCTTGAGGTCTGCAAAAGCCGGCCGGTACACAGCAACCAATTAAAACAAGAAGAGGACCCTGTTGCTAGGACTGATTGGCAGAGACTCATTCTGTGATAGACTGCAGTGGGAGTTTGTTGCATCCTGGTTAGTCATTGCCTTTGATCTTTGACTCTTTTTTCAAATAAATCATTTTCCCCTTGGCCCCTTGGCCAGCAGGCAAGGAGTATTCCCATTTTTCTTCATCATTAACTCGGAAATGTGGCTATGCATACCGCATAACAGGATGGGCTGCGAATGGCTTAATAGGCAGTGAAATCACCCAATCAAATCCAAACCGGGAGAAATCTAAGCGCTGCAGTGTTCACATTATTTTCACCAATATAGACCTGTTATGACAGTTTAGACAGTTTAGAAAAATATTTTCTGTGCACAAAATTCTAATTGTTTTGACACATTTTACAACTTGTAATTTAATTAAGTATTTAAATTGAAAAAGATAAGAACCAGCCACTGAACTGTCCACTAAGAAAATGATTTCAAGGTTTTTATTTCATTTGCCGATACTACTACCACTATTACTACTACTAATGACAAGTATGTTCAGTTAGGAAACTCTACATGGCATGGCTGATAGGTCGAACAGGTGCACCTCGTCCTACACACCCAATCAGAAGCTTTTCCATTGTGTCAAAATATTTAAAGCTGCTACTCACCTCACACAGTACACCAGGAAATGGCTACAGCAGCGCAGTATGTGTAGCATCATCCCTCCACCTCCCCAGCATCACCCGTCTAGATCTGCTTTACCTTGATGTTGGTACAGTAGCAGCAGCAGCAGCATGTCTCTTCTGTCTCAGCAGCATCATGTTTTTGTGCCAACAGCAGCAGCAGCAGCATGCGTAAAGCAGATCTAGTCCACCAAGACTAAGCTTACTTCACTGTCATTATAATCAATAAAAATCTTTAATCTGTCTCAGAGAGTTGTCCTAACTGCTACTACAATTATGGATTTCATAACAACTGTGGATTTTGTGTAGCTAAAGGAGATGAATCAGAATCCTCCATTATCAAAGCAACCTAGCTTCATATTTGAGGAGTCTGCAAACAGATGCCCTTTTATCATAGTGCCTTTACTTTGGTCTGGGGAGGGAATTACCCAATTAATTTAAATTAAATGTCCCTGCCATTAAACAAGTAGACTAGGGATTCCCCATTTAAATTAGACTGAAAACTACTGAAGCTTATCTAATGAGCGACATAATACACCATATGATAACTAACATGAAAGACTTAATTTTGTCATCCTGGACACCAATGAGACTTCACTGAAAAGCTGGCTTATAAATTTACCTCTATTAGTTATGGTGAATGCCGTGTAAAAGCTATGGACAAAATGTTAAACATATGGTTTGGTATAGTGTAAAATCGCAATCGTGATATTACGTAGTGCGAATATCAAACCGGGAATGCTGCGATTTAATTAATTAAATAGTCTGCATGCACTGCTCGCTGCACTTACTGTATTTACGCAGCTCCAATCTCTGTAGTGTTACACATAATTCAGTGTATTGTTTAGACCTTTTTTGTCAGTGTGCAAAAGGTAGTAGATAAATGCAGTAGGCTTACTTGTCTTTCCAAACAAGAACAACTGAGGAGCTGCATCAGATAATTTCAAAGTGAAAACATTGTCCATTTAACATTATTAGCAGTAGTTTTACAATGGCTCCGAAGTGAAGGCATATCTGACCTGCCCCTTTCCTTGAATTCGTCCAATGGGATTGAAGCACTGTACGAATAGTAAAAAAAAAAATAAAAATAAAAATAAAAAAAAAGGGCATGTGCACGACCACGCAAAACTGAGCTTTAAGGAGGCCAGGGCACCGATGCAATGATGTCACTTTGTGCATGCAAATCCTCGTGAACAAGGGGACGCATCAAGTATAAATCAGGCTTAACTCATGTTGTGTAATGTTTCATAAGGTTAGGATTAGGATTCAATCTTGATACACTGAAAAGCACCAAAAAAAAGGTTAAATTTGAGCTTCAATTTGTATATACTGTGTAAATATATATATATATATATATATATATATATATATTATACAGTACTGTGCAAAAGTTTTAGGCACTTGTGAAAAATGTTGCATAGTGAGGATGTCTTCAGAAATAATGCCATAAATAGTTTTCATTTATCAATTAACATCATACAAAGTCCAGTAAACATAAAAAAGCTAAATCAATATTTGGTGTGGCCACCTTTGCCTTTAAAACAGCCCCAATTCTCCTAGGTACACCTGGACACAGTTTTTCTTTGTTGTGGGCAGATAGGATGTTCCAAGCTTCTTGGAAAATTCACCACAGTTCTTTTATCTATTTAGGCTGTATCAATTGCTTCTGTCTCTTTATGTAAACTCAGACTGACACTATGTTCAGTGGGGGGCTCTGTGGGGGCAATGCCATCTCTTGCAGAGCACCCTGTTCTTCTATTCTAATCTTTTCTATTTGCAAAAGTAATGTTTGGGAGTCTAAAATGTATTTTTCCTATTGACACACTAAAGCTGAAGATAGAAATAACCATCTTAAGAAAAAAGTTTTTGTGAAACATCATAAGTACCTAAAACTTTTGTACAGTACTGTATATATATATATATATATATATATATATATATATATATATATATATATATATATATATAAACACACACACACACACACACACACACACACACACACACACACTCACACACACACATACTATGTTTTCATATCATTGTGGGGACTCTCCATAGACTTCCATGCATTTTTTGGATTTTATACAGATCTAACAATAATTTCTATCCCCTAACCCTAACCTTACCCCTACCCCTAAACCTAACCCTCATAGAAACCTTTTTGCATTTTTACATTTTCAAAAAAACATTATTTTATTATTTTTATTGGTATTTTTAATAAGCCATTTCCCTCGTGGGGACCGCTGGCTGGTCCCCACAATGTAGGTGATCTCAGGTTTTACTATCCTTGTGGGGACATTTGGTCCCCACAATGTAGTATAAACATGCACACACACACACACACACACACACACACACACACACACACACACACACACACACAGTATATATTCTTATTATTATTCTTATTCATGATATTATATTTCCATTCCCAAATTTTTTTATTGAGTTTTGCATTAAAATGTTGACATGGATATGCAATAAATAAATAAATAAAAATATTCTGCCCCACAATTTTGCACTCTGAACTTTGATTGGTATCCACACTCTCTACATGAAACATTTACCAGTTCAAAGGAGTTTGGGCAACAGGGGTTAACAGGGTTTTTTTTGTTTGTTTTTTTTTTTTTTTTTTTGGTTATTTTGAATTTTGCATTTTGGAATTAGGCATGCTAATGAGCCAAAAAGATATATTTCCAAAGTGAATGACAACAGAAGTTCATCAGAATTTGTCATGCATGTGTATGAATTTTATATGGGTAAAGTCAGTGTATTTCCCATATGATTATCTGCACATTGCAATACAGCTCACACACATTTTTAATGCTCTCCACCTTTTCTATAACTCTTTCACATGTGTGCAGTCAAGCCTAAGACATTCAGCTAAATTCTCTAAACATCTAGTTATTTTTCAAAACATTCCACTATTCTGTATTACTGAAATTGAATAAAATGACCAAGAGTGGTGCATAAATGGTGTTTGATAAAAGCAGACGAAGACTATTATAAAGTTGGCACATTCTGCACATGGCAAGTGGCTACAGATAAATGGGAGATTTAATTTCAATAACCTGCAGATATTTTTGAAGTACATTTTTCTCCACTTCTGCCTTTGTGAAGTATCATTGCTTTTCAGATAGACACAGTCTCTAACTAGTATTATATTTGTATTTTTCCATTTCAGTAAACAAATACAGGGATAAATACACTACAAAAAAAAAAACAAAAAAAAAGCGTCTTATTTACTAACCACCAGTCCAGTTTAACCAGGTGCTATACACACTAAAACAATGTCATGCAATGAATTTAAATTAAGCTATTGTCATTTGTGGTAGTCTGCTGTATTTTCCACCACCTAGCACTCATAGAACCGACCCACAAGATCAGGAATATTTTATAATTAAATGAAATACCTGATTTGCATAATTATTTTAGTGAAATAGCTAGTAAAACAGCACATGCAAATAAATAGTGAAATCAGTGGCCGCTATTCATTATTAGTAAATTCCCCCTCAGAGTACATTTTGAATCCACTTTACATTTGTTTGTTTTTTCAGAGACAGTGAATATTGCTTGGGCAGATCGATAGTTCTTTTAGAACTTTACAAAGCAAACGACTGCCATATACACAAACGTATGCACACAAACACAAATACACATACTGTAAGTGTTCCCTCCGGGACTGGAAATTGAATTTTGTGTTCAATTTCTCCACTTTTACACATCAAATACCTCTGAAGGCTTCTTGGTAAGCAGAGAGAGTGTGGACTAGGGAAGCATCATGGGCTTGTATCCCAATCACAAAGGTCTGCACATCACAGATGCAGAAATATTCCACATCATCTCCTCACCTTACATGGATTAAATCTTTCTTGACAGATTCAGAGGAAATCGATAATGTTTAGATGACAAACTGGATGGATAGACCTTTGTGAAAATCTCCAATAACAGGATCAGTATTGTAAGCTGATAATCATTTGGTAATCTCCTACTGGAAGCTATGTCTTTTATTCAATGGCTTTGGCATAACAGTATTATTTATGGTTTTAAAGGGATATGAAACTCAACAATGCAAATTCTGTTATCATTTACTCACCCTTATGTTGTTCCAACCCTATTATTACTTTTTTCTTCCATGGAACACAAAAAGGTATGTTAAGCAGTATGTTAGCAGCAATCACCATTCACTTTCATTTTTTCATACAAAGAAAGTGAATGGTGACTGAGACTAACATTCTACTTGACATCTACTTTTGTATTCCCTGGATGAAATAAAGTAATATAGGTTTGTAAGGACACAAGATTGATTAAATGATAAGAGAATTTCCATTTTTCAATTTCAATTCCTTTAAGGGGCTGGTGATGTGAATACGATTCTGTTTGTGTGAGGTTGTAGAGTGCTTGTTTCAAGAGTTGTGCATTGCTCCCTCTGCAGGCATCATAAAGAATCAAATCTGCACGAGTCTGCACTCTGGTTACTGCTGTTTGAAGAACTGAAAAAGTGCTATCAGCCTATTTGCCTTTCTCCAAACAGTTAATTTTCTATTAAATACAGTTGGCCTGTTGGTTTCCGATAGCTTTTTGTGGCAAAATTGTGAATGCCTGAGTACCAGGTAGGTGTAAACAATATATAATATGTATTTAAAGTTTTGGGCACTGCTAAATAATGTGGCTCAAAATTCTATTCTGGCCACAAAAAGATGTCCTGGTTCATTTGTTGTGAAGCTATGGCAAAGCTACACCAGAAATCTGCTTTCCAAAATGATTAAAATTGTAACCTACTGTTAATCCAAAAAAGGAGGGAGAGCAAGATGTTTGATGGGGTAGACCAAGAACTGTTTAAATATTTCTGCAACAGATTAAAAAGAAAGCTGCTTTTTATTTTGACAGAAAGGGGTATTCTCCTACAACATTGGAATCGTCAGCGTGCTTCTGCTCCGCCACTGCCAGAGTGAGGAAAGAGGCTTAATTTACATATGTGAGACAATGGACTGTTTGTGCAGTCTCTTAGCACACTGCACCACATGTGCCCTCAGACAAGTGCAAAATACAAGATCTACACAACCAAAACATCAAAGAACGAGAAGACAGAAGTGGTTCCATCCTACACATCAGTCCTTCTCTGGTCGGCTGCTCATAGTGTCCAGGCAGACATCCAAGCCAGACTGCGAGGAAGCCATCCTGAGTCACAGTAGCTGTGGGGTGGTTTTGTTTCATCTCTTTGCTGCTGCTGCTCATGCTTTTTTTTTTTTTTTTTTTTTTTTCATACTTATGTTCAAAAGCTTCAGAGTGAGAAAAAAGTTTGGAAAGGGAGCAAAAGACTTCTTCCATGTTTTGAGAGCACCCCTCTGGGTGCTTGTCGTTGTGCAAGGAACTGGAAACTCTTGGAGCAAGCTCCAGATTTAGTTCGAGAAAGCATTGTGGGATGAAATTAAATTCAGTTTAATGAGATGAAGGCAAATGCCCTGTAGAAGGCTGCTACACCAGTCATGATAACAGCAAGCCAAGACAGCAATATTTATAGTATAAACTCATCATTATGTACTAGCTACAGTAGGCAGAATATTCCAAAATTAACTCGGGGTAACCAGAAATAACTTACATTTACACACACACACGCACGCACGCACGCACACACACACACACACACACGCACACATACACACACATAAGAAAATAAATGCAAAATAAGCCTGCCTATTGGTGAAAATATTTGTTGTGAAATAGAACCACTGTTTGTACCACACACATTATCATTTAAATTAGAGCAATCAATTGCCTCTGTGGTTTAATGACTTAAATGTCGCCTCTACTTAAATTGAATCTCTTTTTCTAAATCCAAAACGAAGTTCTGGTGCTTATGTTAAAGTCACATTATTACGGAGAACAGATTCTCACACTGTAACTATAACAGAATGAGCTTAGTGAAGTGACATAACCCAGTATAGATGGTGTGTCCAGTGAACTGTAAAAGAGTACTCACCCAGACCGTGAAGGGTGGTTCCACTCTTGTCTCTACAGTGTCCGATCAGCTTGAAACGACAATCAGGATGTTTGATTCTCTTAAGTGGAGGAATGCAGCTCCTACTCACTCAGCCCCGTGCTGTCCCTTTACCTCCTCCGCTGTGGTTTTAATGGGCAGTCAAAAGGGTAATCCAGGCATTGTATTGACCCACCTTCTTGCTTCAAAGAGAGTGCAACAAAGTGCAGTCCTTTTAGGCACAGTTCTTTATGCATGTGGCACGAAGAATAAAAATATGGTTAACCATTAGTTTTTCCCCCCCTCTTTCTCTTGGTTTGCTCAGTTCAAGGCAACGATTAAAAATAGAATAAAAATGTAACTTTCGAAGCCAGTACTGTAGGATGAAAAGTCCCAGCTTTCTGATATTTGTTGGCAAACCAAATCAATAAATAAAAATCAGAGGTGCATTTCTGATCCCCTTGATCACTTTATATTACACAAAAGCAAGCAGGATAAAAGCAGAGATGTGGCTTAATATGGTAAATCCATACAAAGCTGCTGTTTCCTTCAATTTGTATGCATTATCCAGCTTTTTCCAAGTACAGAAACTGCACCTGCCATGGTTAATCTGTGATATCCATTGACAGTCTCAGTATGTTTATGCCAGAGTAGTGGTAGAGCTAGATTTGAGCTGCCCGTGCTGTAGTCATCACTCACTGCCAAGCCCCAGAATGGTGAGCCTTGCGCAGAGGAGAGCTACTCCAAGTCTTTCAGGAAAGCATCTCTTTCTTTTCAACTAGCTCTGTCCAACTGAGACCAGTGGCCACACCCCTTGCTCTCTGATTGGCTGAGCCCACAGTGATGTGTCGAGAAAGAAGAGTGGAAGGGAGAGGGAGAGAGAGGGAGAGTGTTCAGGGACTAAAGGATAGACTGAGCTCTGTGAGCCCTGGAGGGACAGGATGGCTAATGAAAGCGAAAATGCTTTTCTCCCAGTGCTTTAGCCAAATTTGTTTGCTACAAATGTGTTGTGACTCCTGGCAAACTGAATTTATACTAACAATGTATTTTAAGGGATCTGTATCTTGTTCTTTATACAATAAAGGCAAAAGTGAGTTCTTGTCAGCTTAGTGTCTTGTTAGTGCCAGATATCCTGGGCATTGAAGGAAAATAAAATGTTAAAACTCTGTGCATCCATGCATACCGACAAGGTAGACACTTGATTTGAAGTCAGTTGATTTAAAAAAAGAGATGACAGATTGGTGAAATTCTTGAAAAAGTCCCATATCCTTTATGGAAAATAGTATTCTATGACATACAGGAACAGCTGAGAGGGTTTTCCAAAGTCTCTCTTGCAGACATAAAACTTACACTGAAAAAAATAAAAATAAAAATGAAAGGAAATCAACATGCTGCTTCCAAATGTTCATGCACCCTGAAATCCCATTACTGACAAGCATTTATTCTCATCAGACATTTTTGCATCAATTCAACTATGATCACCTAGTTGTGCTACTGGTAATATCTGCAACATGGGTTCTGGTCCCATGAAAATTAGGAAGTAGTCGAGTTCATGTAAACAATGGTGAGGGTGATTCTGAGGTTGCATATGTGCTCTAATATTACATTTTTACTCCTGACAGTTTTGTTTAGGATCGGAGTTTAGGTTAGGGGGTATGGTCAATAAAATATGATTTCCTGTTGATTGAATTATATCAGTTACAACTAAAAATACAGCTCACTTTTGTCGGCACCCTGTGGGAATTTCTCCAACAGCACTTCAAGCTTTGGCCACTAGGGACTGCATGCAGTAGTTAGAATTTCGGTAAGCACAGAGCGATTTTAGCAGCAAAACCTTTTAACTCCTGTAGCCAAATTCATGGTGTGGTCAGTCTGAAAAATGGAGAACAAAATTTATCCAGCATACAGGGCTTTTTAAATCCCAGATACCAAGAAATATTAATTACTTTGAATCTTGAGAAAAATAAATAAATAAATTATATATATATATATATATATATATTATAAACACTTGTTAGTCCAACAATATTTCCCCAAATGTTGTTCCATCTAGCCTAACAAAGTTGTCTGAGCAAACAATTTCGTATTAAACAATGTTGCTGATTTGCAAGCTCCCAGCATAGATTGCAGCATGAATAAAATATATTGTATGGTTTGTGCTATAGGCTTATTGTTTTGCTGTTCATTTACTTAATTTATGCTGTTGTTGTTGTTTTTGTCATTACTGTTAGTTATTTGTTGTGTTCATCTTTTTACTTTATATTTGTTGATTGTCACCGTTATCAAGGTTTGTGTTAGGTGTTGAGATCTGTGCATTTATTTTTAAACTATTGCATGTAATTTTTTTGCTTTTCAAGATGTTCTCTTCAGGGGCAAAGATGGCTTTATGAAGTGCTTGCTGAAATTTACTTCATGTGAGTTGTATAAAGCCATTTGTAAGCATGAAATAGTGACACATTTCTTAAATTGCTGAACACAAACTCTGCAGTTGCCTCGACAAGAATTTATTGGCTGAACGGGACATTTTGCATTTAGTGTGTTAACAAATTCAAATTGGCTAAACATGTTACTGCTGACAATTATTAAGGGGGTGAGGCTGATAAGTTTGTCAGGACACATAATGCAATGGAGGTTAATGTCTCTTGTCTCAAAACAACATGTTACTGATATTATGATTAATTAAATATGGCATAAAATGAGCATGTTTCACAACATATACTAGATAATTTTACAGCTGAATCAAGTTCATTTATACCAAAGTTGGATATGATGAGTTCAGCATTCCTCTCGTGTATGGCTGACAACTATTCTTATTCATCACAACTGAGAGCTTTTTCCTGCTTCCAACTGGAACATTTTCTGCATATCATTTGTCTACTCTGCCTGGATTTGATAAAAATAAGCTAGCTAGGTCTCTGTTTGTGCCAGAAGCATTGCAATTCTATTTGCTTTGTAAACCTCACAACACTTTGCACAGTTTTGTGTCTACAGAAAACACAGCAAAGAGCAAAATTGTTGACACAAGCAAAAGCAAAAAATTAACAGCTAAATGTCTTTTAAAATACAGCAGAGAATAGTTTTTATTTTATTTATTTATTTATTGCTATCTTGTCTTTGTGAAATCGGCAAAAGTAGGCAGAAAGTTCTGCTGCTGAAATCAGTCAGTTTTTACAGAAATTCGAACCACTGCCCCCAGTGGCTGAAGCTGGAAATGTTGTTCAATGTATGGGCATGTGTGCGCTCCAGTTTCCGAGTGAAGTCCGTTTCTCAAAAAATGAAAAACGAACTAAATAAATAAATAAGAAAGCATGTGTTCCCTATCTGTCACTCACTCGACGTTGTGTTGATGTAGTGACACTAGGGGTCACTCATGGGAGCCCCAAACACCTCTGCTTTTTTGAAAAAAGGCCAATGAGAATTGGCGAGTGGAATTTGCATGAGGAAGGACCTTCTTTCTCAGGGACGGGGCACCATCTGGCACCAACGACCAGACCTCTGAAATCTCCACGTCTGGCCCCTGGATGGGACGCGGAACACCTAAGTGGTAGACACGATCACTCAGGCTAGGGCTCCCACTACGAGGCGCCTGTATGCCTTGAAGTGGCATATGTTCGCTAAGTGGTGTTCTTCTCAACGCGAAGTGCTTTCCTTCCTGCAGGAGAGGCTGGAGGGGTGGCTGTCCCCCTCCACCCTGAAGGTGTATGTAGCTGCTATTTCATCGCATCACGATGCAGTAGATGGTAAGTATTTGGGGAAGCACGACTTGATCATCAGGTTCCTGAGAGGTGCTAGGAGGTTGAATCCCTCCAGACCACACCTCGTCCCCTCATAGGACCTCTCCATAGTCCTTCGGGGTCTACAGGGAGCTACCTTTGAGCCCATGGAGTCAGCTGAGCTTAAAGCACTCTCTTTGAAGACTGCCCTCCTGACTGCACTCACTTCCATCAAAAGGGTAGGGGACCTGCAGGCGTTCTCTGTCAGCGAATTGTGCCTGGAGTTTGGTCCGGGTTACTCTCACGTGATCCCGAGACCCTGACCGGGCTATGTGCCCAAGGTTTCCAAGACTCCTTTTAGGGATCAGGTGGTGAACCTGCAAGCGCTGCCCCAGGAGGAGGCAGACCCAGCCTTGGCGTTGCTGTGTCCGGTGCGAGCTTTACACATCTATTTGGATCGCATGCAGAGCCTTAGAAGCTCTGAGCAGCTCTTTATTTGCTTTGGTGGACAGCAGAAAGGAAGCACTGTCTCCAAACAGAGGATCGCCCACTGGGTCATCGACGCCATCACGATGGCATATCAGGCTCAGGACAAGGGGTTACGAGCCCACTCCACCAGGAGTGTGGCGGCCTCCTGGGCCCAGGCCAGAGGCGCCTCTTTGGCAGACATCTGCAGAGCAGCGGGCTGGGCAACACCCAACACCTTTGCGAGGTTCTACAATCTCCGGGTTGAGCCGGTCTTGTCCCATGTATTGTCAGACATGAGCAGGTAAGTTCCGGGACAACTGGCCGGGTGTACCGCTTGCGCATAGCGCCTTTCCCCTCCCTTGAGGTGAAGACGTGCACTCTTGACTCCCAGTCATGTTCACAGACTGTGATTCCTGGATGACTTTCCTCCTTAGCCCTCTGGCAGCTGAGTTTGTGGAGAAACTCGCTGACTGGCCCAGTATGTGCTCTAATGAGCCCCTGTACTGAAGTAGGTGCTCCACATGTGCTGGTTCCATGAAGGCGACCCCATGTGATATCTTCCGAATAATTGTTTCCCTGACGGCAAATTGCATCTTCCTTGGGCAGAGGTCCCACTGCCCCCGGTCGCTATGCTCTTTAGAAACTCCTCCCCCTTCGGGTAGGACCTACCATGGGACCTATCCACATGACATACTTCCGACAAGACTCGGTATGGCCATGTGACGTATTCCACTCAAAATAACCCCCCCCCCCATCAGGGACACCCCCTGATGCAGACACTTATGGCTCCCAGTCAGTTAACAAATTCCACTCTTTTTGGGGAGAAAAGAGAGGGAAAAGAGGCCTTGGCTGGGCTAGCCTGTCCCTATAGTTGGGCAGTCGACTGGTTCCTGATGGACCGTTCGACGCTCATAAGAGCGTTGGGGGAGGTTACGTGACAGCCTGGTGCGCTGGCTACGAGGCACACAGCAGTCTGCCCATCACACACCACCAGTTTACGCAACACAGTTCAGCTAATTGTGGCGTTTTGTATAGGGACCCCTAGTGTCACTACATCGACACAACGTCGAGTGAGTGACAGATAGGGAACGTCCTGGTTACTTTCATAACCTCCGTTCCCTCATGGAGGGAACGAGACGTTGTGTCCCTCTTGCCACAATGCTGAACTACCCACTGAAATGGCCGGGACCTGGTCTCGGCTCCTCAGCACAAAACCTGAATGAGTGGTTGCATACCAGCTCCTTTTATACCCGTATGTCCGGGGGAGTGGCATACAAATTCCACTCGCCAATTTTCATTGGCCTTTTTTAAAAAAAGCAGAGGTTTTTGGGGCTCCCAAGAGTGACCCCTAGTGTCACTACATTGACACAATGTCTCGTTCCCTCCATCAGGGAACGGAGGTTACGAAAGTAACCAGGAAGTTTTTCTGTTTGTTTGTTTGTTTGTTTGTTTGTTGCTTTTTAATTGATACATGATTGTTAGAAATGGTTCAGCATGTATATTGTTTGTTACTTTTATAATTGCCTCAATATTATTAATAGAAGATAGATTCGAGTGGCAATTTCAGAAGACACTATTTGACAGTTTGAATAAAGCGATAATTATGAGATTGTTAACATATGACTGCACATTCAAAACAACAGCTGCAATAATATTCTGTGTTAACTCCCTTCTATTTGAAGTGCAATGTTCCATCTCTAGGTTATATTGTTACATTAATTGTGCTGGCATACTTTCATATGTAATACCCAGGGTTGGGGAGTAACGGAATACATGTAACAGGATTATGTATTTAAAATACAAAATATAAGTAACTGTATTCCACTACAGTTACAATTTAAATCATTGGTAATTAGATTTAATTTAGATTTACAGTTACATTCAAAAATGATTTTGATTACTGAAGAGATTACTTTGCATTTTATTGTCATTTGTTTCATTTAATATTTAGTCTTTTCAGATGGAAAACATTTATACATATAAATGATGCGATCCAAAGTGCATTTGAACAGCGGTGAAACAATTTCTTATGATGTGTTACATTCACACGAGCAGACAGAGAAGTAAGTTTGAAGTAAATTTGGAGCAGAAGAAATAGAAAGAATCCTTGTGTAAACTGTCAGCTTTACACTAAGCTAAAATGCTATTTCTAGTCATTTTACATGCACATGTTACCAGGCACGGTCATATTTTCTTAACAAGAAAATTCATGTTGGATCATAATTTCCTTTTTTCTAGTAAGACCTTTGATATTAGGGCAAAAATCATATTCTTGATAATAATTTTTGTATTGTTTTCCTGTAAAAATATTTAAAAAAATCCTTAAAACAAGATCAATTTGTTTTAGAAACAACACTACATAAGATATTTAGGTTTTTCAGAGAATGTATTTTTAACATGTGTATTTTGTCTTACTGTACTAGCAGAGTTTTTTTAGTCAAAACAAGTGAAAAAATCTACCAGTGCTGAAGAAGTAATCCAAAGTATTTAGAATAAGTTACTGACCTTGAGTAATCTAACGGAATACATTACAAATTACATTTTACAGCATGTATTCTGTAATCTGTAGTGGAATACATTTCAAAAGTAACCCTCCCAACCCTGGTAATACCTGTGACAGAATGTTGTTTCCACAGCTTCAATGTCACAACAGTGAAGCAAAGTCAATTAGAGTGTATAAATAAGTAAATATGGAAGGACACATCACCAGGAGTCAGGTAATGACATTTTCAGCCCTGGTTTGGTTTATTCCCAAGTTGTCCCAAATTAGAAACCTTAATGACGACCAATAGGCCACAGATGGTCAAACTCTAGGGTACATGAGTCTCATGATCTCCTTCTGCTACTTGCAGCATCACTTTTACGTGCCAACAATACATTACCTTGCCAGCTGCTGCATGCTCAAGGGGGTAATCATTGCCTTGAGTGGAAGGTCAATCCATGCCACTGTTTGCCGGTGAGATCATGGCCTAGTCTGCGTTTGGAGAATGGTGAGCTGGACAACAAGGGTGATTCATCTTTGGGGGTGAGGGGGCAGATACTCCCCATCCCTATTCGTCTTATGATGCTGACATATTAAAAAACACTCTGAGGGTACAATCTCTGGAGAGAAACCTGGCAGACGTCCACAGTCAAACTGGACACAAGTCATCCTGTTTTCTTTTCTCTCTCTGTCTCTCTAGCATCTGAACTCATCTGAATGAGCGTTACTTCACTGATGTCTAAGAGATCAATGATGGTTGTTGAGCTAAAAGAGATACATTTTAAAAAATTAATGTAGATTAACCTAATTGTGCTAATGCCATAGCACTAACATTTACTGAAAACATAAATAAATGAAATCACTGTATGTCAGGGCCATTCTTTGACTCATGGAAAATAAATCTAATTGTACATCTATTGCTTGCCCATGAAGAATGTACCGTTATTGTTGTTTTTCCCAAGCTTATGAGCTTGGTAATAATATTTTCTCAATTTTAAAATTAAACTATATTAGACTCCAAAATTATCTCTTATGCTAGCATACAAAATGTCAAAATAGCTTGGACTGTGTATTTCAGGTCTGTCTCCTTGCAGTTCATGCCATACAAACAATATTATGATCTGTCATGACTGTGACTCTGGATATATCAAATTATTCAGATATTCTTGGCTCTTATTTCCCAGTTTTCTGTGTACACAACATCATTGACTGGCAGACAGAACAGACTTGCAATATATTAAACATGATAGATGAGTGGACGAAAGTGAACACTTAGCCCATAAAACCCTGCTGAAAATCTCATCATGCTTGCTCATGAAATATTAACATCAATCACATATTTACATACAGCTGCCTGAATTTATTAATATGCTTTGAGTTAATCAGTTTGAATGTTCATCATATCTCAGAGCTGCCCTAAATATGCATTTCCTCAATCTTTTGAGTTAATTTTCACTTTGTATGGGTGTTTCCCAAAAATTAAAATCATTTACTCACCCTCATGCCATCCCAGATGTGTATGGATTTCTTTTTTCAGTAGAACACAAAGAGTTTTAGAATAATATCTCAGCTCTGTTAGCCCTTCAATGCAAGTAAATGGTGATCAGATCTCTGCAGCTCCAAAAATCACATAAAGGAAACATAAAAGTAATCCATATGACTACAGTGATTACATTCACATCTTCAGAAGCGATATAATAGGTGTGGATGAGAAACAGATCAAAATTTAAGTCCTTTTTTTTTTACTCTTAACCTCCACTTTCACTTTCACTTTTACTTCTGAAAGTGAAAGTTAAAGTGAAAATATTGAGTAAAAAATGAAATATATATTGTTCTGTCTCTCACCCACACATATTACATTGCTTCCAAAAATATGGATTTAAACACTGGAGTCATATGGATTACATTTGTGTTTCCTTAAAGCTACACTGTGTAACTCGGGAGCGGATTTAGGCATGGCAACATGGGCAGACGCCCGGGGCGGCATCTTGCCAGGGGCAGCATGGTGCCCTGAAGGGGGGTTGGGGTGGGGTGGAGTGGATAGAAGGGTGTTTCGCCCAGGGCGCCATACAAGCTAGAACCGCTACTGCCTCTGCTCTTCTGTGTAGATGAATCTGATGATTTGAGGAGTAACCATGGTGATCATCTTATCAGAGGGAATGTCACTAATGACAACAAAACTCACCCCCTCCCTTCAAAAGTAAATAAATAAATAACAAAAGTAAGAGAAAGACGGATATCCGAAAATATGTCTTATGAGCAGGTAAGTAGCATATTTTCAGCTGTTGTTTTGACTGATTGAAAACAGTTGTTATAAAATAAATAGCATTACAAAAGTTAGGCAAGATGACATTAGACATAACGTTTGCTAGTCATATCAGATATAATCAAATGGTGGAAACTATTATAACTTTGCTTGCAGGCAAATAGACCAAGGTAGTAACTAGTTTGGAGATTGGCATTGTTACCAGCATAAAAGTTAAAATGTTTCCATTGTCCTTCCTCAAAAATTAAATTGAAAGCACTGCAGTATAACAGTCCATAATAAAATGCCCCATTAGAGTGGCTAACACTATCTAATGAACTACCGCACTAGGAGAGCTACCTAGCTAACTATCGGTCCAATATAATATCTTACCTGTCCATCTCTGGGATCTTTTTCAAGGTTTTAAATCCATTAAGAGTTGTCGCCACCTCTGTTAAGCCAATCCAATGTTGTTTTGTGTTTATTTTGGGCTCTGTTGCTTTCCCTTTTTGCTTGCAGACTCTTCTCGGTTCAAGGTTTGTTTATTTTGAAAAAGGGTTGACTTTTTGAATGATCCATGGTCAATGTCGCTCATTTGTAGTTCATTCAAACTACTACCACACCTATTACCGCACATATACATGCACTGTAATGGCTGGATCTTCTTTTCGTTATGGACATGACATAAACACGCACGGACGAATGACGGAAGTATGCAATTTCCCACCAAATCTGTCCCGATAGCTCTAAAATATAAATAATTATATAGGCTTACCACAGTGAAACGGGGTAAGGCAAAAAACAGTTTGGAAGACGGAATGTTGGTGTACTTGCTCATTAATTAAATTTTGTTAATTTCTAACAAAAAAATCTTACATAGTGTAGGTTTAATGTGATTTTTGGAGCTTCAAAGGTCTGATCACCATTTACCTGCATTGTAAGGATCAACAGAGCTGAGATATTTTTCTAAAAATCTTCATTTGGGTTCTGCTGAAAAAAGAAAGTCATACACATCTAGGATGGCATGAGTGTGAGTAAATGATAAGAGAATTTTCATTTTTGGATGAACTATACCTTTAGGGAAGTTAAAGTGTTGCAAAACTCGAGAGTCTGTAGGTTAGTATCTGAGAACTTGTGCAATACATATTTGTGTTTGTATTTAAAATTGTACACACAGCTCCAGGGCTTTATTTTTGTTTTATCCAATTTTCATGAG